>NC_142043.1:20991038-21295019 GCF_982192425.1 Myodes glareolus | reverse complement strand
AACGCCCTCCCACTCCCCCCCTCCCTCTCCTCCTCCCTCTTTGTCCCCTAAGGAAGTCAGGGTCTCCTGCCCTGTGGGAAGTCCAAGTTCCTCCCCCTCACTCCAGGTCCAGGAAGGTGAGCATCCAAACAGACTGGATCCCAAAAATCCAGTATATGAAGAGGAAACCAGTCCCAGTGTCATTGTCAATGGCTTCTCGGAAAGACTGCAGGCCAGCCACATTCAGAAAATCCGGCCACATTCAGAGAATCTGGTTGGATCACATGGTCGTTCAGTCACGGTCCATCTGGCCTTGGTAAACTCTCATTAGATCCGACCCCTTGTATCAGTGGGTGATAGTATCCCTCGCAGTCCTTCGTCATTTTCTTCCTCCTTTTGCTCCTCGTTTGGATCTTGGGGGGCTCAGTTCGGTGCTCCAACGCGGGCCTCCATCTGTATCGTCATCCAACGCCAGATGAGGGATCTATGGTGATAAGCAAAATATTCATCAGTATGGTCACGGGCCAAGGCCGGTTCAGGCACCCCCTCCTCTGTCCAGAGAACAATCTGGGGATCTCTCCTTGGACCTGGGATCCCATATATAATCAAGTTTCCTGTAAACTCTAATATGACTCCCTTAGTTGAAATATATTCTTCCCTGATCCCACATTCATCCTTCCTCCCTTCCCCCCATCCCGGTCAACCGAGCTTTCTCCATTCCTCCCCTACTCCCTTCTCTCTAACCCTCTCCCCTTCCATCAACCCTCCCACCCACCCCCCCCAATGCACCCAAGGTTACCTGGGACTCTTGACTATTTCCTACCTCCTGGCGGATAGGTAAATAATCTTCATCAGGTTCGTCTTCTTATTTAGCTTCTCTAGGATCACGAATAATAGGCTCAAAGACCTTTAATTATGGTTAGAATCCACTTATGAGTGAATACATACCGTGTTCCTCTTTTTGGGTCTGGCTTACCTCACTCAGTAAAGCGTTTTCTATGTCCATCCATTTGCATGCAAAATTCAAGATGTCATTATTTTTTACCGCTGAGTAAAACTCTAATGTGTATATGTTCCACACCTTTTTTAACCATTCTTCTATTGAGGGGCACCTAGGCTGTTTCCAGGTTCTGGCTATTACAAATAGTGCTGCTATGAACATAGTTGAACAAACGCTTTTGTAGTATGTTTGGGCATCTCTAGGGTATATTCCCAAGAGAGGAATTGCTGGGTCCTGAGGGAGGTTGACTCCCAGTTTCCTGAGAAACCTCCACACTGATTTCCAAAGTGGCTGCACAAGTTTGCATTCCCACCAACAATGGATGAGTGTTCCCCTCATTCCACATCCCCTCCAGCATAGGTTATCATTGGTGTTTTTAACTTTAGCTATTCTGACAGGTGTAAGATGGTATCTCAAAGTGGTATTGATTTGCATTTCCCTGATCGCTAAGGAGGTTGAGCATGACCTTAAGTGTCTTCTGGCCATTCGAAGTTCATCTGATGTGAATTCTCTGTTCAGATCAGTACCCCCATTTTTTAATTGGGTTAATTAGAGTTTTAGTGTCTAGTTTCTTGAGTTCTTTGTATATTCTGGAGATCAGACCTTTGTCTGATGAGGGGTTGGTGAAGATCTTCTCCCAGTCAGAAGGCAGCCTTTTTGTCCTACTGACAGTGTCCTTTGCTTTACAGAAGCTTCTCAGTTTCAGCAGGTCCCATTTATTCATTGTTTCTCTTATTGTCTGTGCTGCTGGGGTCCTACTTAGGAAGTGGCCTCCTGTGCCTATATCTTGTAGACTACTTCCCACTTTCTCTTCTATCAGGTTCAAAGTGGACAGATTAATGTTGATGTCTTTAATCCATTTGGACTTGAGTTTTGTGCATGGTGATAGATATGGATCTATTTTCATTCTTCTACAGGTTGACATCCAGTTATGCCAGCACCATTTGTTAAAGACGCTTTCCTTCTTCCATTGTATACCTTTAGCTCCCTTGTCAAAAATTAGGTGTTCGTAGGTTTGAGGGTTAGTATCTGGGTCTTCTATTCGATTCCATAGGTCGACTTCTCTGTTCTTATGCCAATACCAAGCTGTTTTCAATACTGTAGCTCTGTAATAGAGTTTGAAGTCAGGGATAGTAATGCCTCCAGAAGTTCCTTTATTGTATAAGATTGTTTTGGCTATCCTGGGTTTTTTGTTTTTCCATATAAACTTAATTATTGTTCTCTCAATGTCTGTGAAGAAGTTTGATGGGATTTTGATGGGGATTGCATTGAATCTGTAGATTGCTTTTGGTAGAATTGCCATTTTTACTATGTTGATTCTCCCAATCCAAGAGCAGGGGAGGTCTTTCCATTTTCTGGTATCCTCCTCAATTTCTCTTTTCAAAGGCTTAAAGTTCTTGTCAAATAGGTCTTTCACATCCTTGGTTAGAGTAACCCCAAGATATTTTATGGTGTTTGTGGCTATCGTGAAAGGTGATGTTTCTCTGATTTCCCTCTCCGTTTCTTTATCCTTTGTGTATAGGAGTGCCACTGATTTTTTGGAGTTGATCTTGTATCCTGCCACGTTACTAAAGGTGTTTATCAGCTGTAGGAGTTCTTTGGTAGAGTTTTTGGGGTCGCTTATGTACACTATCATATCGTCTGCAAATAACGAAAGTTTCACTTCATCCTTTCCAATTCGAATCCCCTTGATCCCCTTATGTTGTCTTATTGCTATTGCTAGAACTTCAAGCACTATATTGAAGAGGTATGGAGAGAGTGGACAGCCTTGTCGTGTTCCTGATTTTAGTGGAAAGGCTTTGAGTTTCTCTCCATTCAATTTGATGTTAGCTGTTGGCTTGCTGTATATTGCTTTTATTATATTTAGGTATGATCCTTGTATCCCCAGTCTCTCCAACACCTTTATCATAAAAGGGTGTTGAATTTTGTCAAACGCTTTTTCAGCATCCAATGAAATGATCATATGATTTTTTTCTTTTCGTTTATTTATATGATGGATTACATTGATAGATTTGCGTATGTTGAACCATCCCTGCATCTCTGGGATGAAGCCTACTTGATCATAATGGATGATTTTTCTAATGTGTTCTTGGATTCAGTTTGCCAGTATTTTATTGAGAATTTTCGCATCGATGTTCATGAGTGAGATTGGCCTGTAATTCTCTTTCTTGGTTGTGTCTTTGTGTGGTTTTGGTATTAGGGTGACTGTAGCTTCATAAAAGGAGTTTGGCAGTGACTTTTCTTTTTCTATATTGTGGAATACATTAAGGAGTATAGGTATTAGCTCTTCCTGGAAGTTCTGATAGAATTCTGCATCGAAACCATCTGGTCCTGGGCTTTTTTTGGTAGGGAGATTTTTGATAACAGCTTCTAGTTCTTCACGACTAACAGGTCTATTTAGATTGTTCACCTGGTCTTGGTTCAACTTTGGTATATGGTACTTATCTAAAAAAATGTCCATTTCTTTTACATTTTCCAACTTTGTGGCATATAAACTTTCGTAGTAAGATCTAATGATTCTCTGTATTTCCTCTGTGTCTGTGGTTATGTCCCCCTTTTCATTTCTGATCCTATTAATTTGCAAGTTCTCTCTCTGCCGTTTGATTAGTTTGGATAGGGGTTTGTCAATCTTGTTAATTTTCTCCAAGAACCAGCTTTTTGCTTCATTGATTCTTTGAATTGTTTTCTGTGTTTCTATTTTGTTGATTTCAGCCCTCAGTTTGATTATTTCCAGTCTTCTACTCCTCCTGGGTAAATCAGCTTCTTTTTTTTCTAGAGCTTTCAAGTGTGTTGTTAAGTCTCCAATGTGTGCTTTCTCTGTTTTCTTTAGGTGGGCACTTAGTGCTATGAACTTTCCTCTTAGCACTGCTTTCATTGTGTCCCATAGGTTTGAATACGTTGTGTCTTTGTTTTCATTATATTCAAGGAAGACTTTAATTTCTTTCTTTATTTCTTCCTTGACCCAGGGGTGATTTAGTAGTTGACTGTTCAACTTCCATGAGTTTGTTGGCTTCATGGGGGTACCATTGTTGTTGAATTCTAATTTTAATCCATGGTGATCTGACAAGACACAGGTGGTCACTAATATTTTTTTGTATCTGTGGAAGTTTGCTTTGTTACCAAGTATGTGGTCAATTTTCGAGAAGGTTCCATGAGCTGCAGAGAAGAAAGTATACTCTTCCCTATTTGGGTGGAGTGTTCTATAGATGTCTGTTAAGTCCATTTGATTCAGTACCTCCAGTAAATCTCTTATTTCTCTGTTAGGTTTCTGTCTGATTGACCTGTCCATTGGTGAGAGAGGAGTGTTGAAGTCTCCTACTATTAGTGTGTGTGGTTTGATGACTGCCTTGAGTTCTAGAAGAGTTTCTTTTACATATGTGGGTGCCTTTATATTAGGGGCATAGATATTCAAGATTGAGACTTCTTCCTGATGAATTGTTCCTGTTATGAGTATGAAATGTCCATCTCCATCTCTTCTGATTGATTTTAGTTTGAAGCCGATTTTGTTAGATATTAGAATGGCCACACCCGCTTGTTTCTTAGGTCCATTTGCTTGGAAATCCTTTTCCCAACCCTTTACTCTGAGTAGGTGTCTGTCTTTGTGGTTGAGGTGTGTTTCTTGTAGACAGCAGAATGTTGGATCCTGTTTTCGTATCCAATCTCTAAGTCTGTGCCTCTTTATAGGTGAGTTGAGACCATTGATATTAAGTGATATTAATGACCAGTGATCGATGACTCCGGTCATTTTTTTGGGTAGTAGCGTGTATGTGTTTTCCTTCTTTGAGTTGTGCTTGTGGAGGGTCGCTAAATATCTGAGTTAATGTAGGCAGTGTTGGGAATGTTGGATTCCTTGGGTTGTGATTTTCCTTCTAGTATTCTCTGTAAGGCTGGATTAGTAGCTACGTATTGTTTAAATTTGTTTTTATCCTGGAATATTTTGTTTTCTCCGTTGATAGTGAACAATAGCTTGGCTGGGTAAAGTAGTCTGGGTTTGCATCCATTGTCTCTTAGTTTCTGCAGTACCTCTATCCAGGACCTTCTGGCTTTCATGGTTTCCATAGAGAAGTCTGGTGTAAGTCTGATAGGTTTACCTTTATAAGTTACTTGACCTTTTTCCTTTGCAGCTTTCAATATCCTTTCTTTAGTCTGAATGCTTTGTGTTTTGATTACTATATGACGAGGGGATGTTTTTTTCTGATCCAGTCTATTCGGTGTTCTGTATGCTTCTTGAACCTTCATAGGAATATCGTTCTTTAGGATGGGAAAGTTTTCTTCTATAATTTTGTTGAGTATATTTTCTGGACCTTTGAAATGCAATTCTTCTCCTTCTTC
This sequence comes from Myodes glareolus, assembly GCF_982192425.1. Classification (NCBI taxonomy): domain Eukaryota; kingdom Metazoa; phylum Chordata; class Mammalia; order Rodentia; family Cricetidae; genus Myodes; species Myodes glareolus. Next base: position 21,289,708 of record NC_142043.1, on the reverse strand, counting down.
TACTCCTATTATTCTTAGATTTGGTTTTTTTTATTGTGTCCCACATTTCCTGAATGTTTTGTGATGAGAATTTGTTGGATTTGCTGTTTTCTTTGGACAGAGTGTTTAATTTCTCTATGGTGTCCTCAGAGTCTGAGATTCTTTCTTCTATCTCTTGTATTCTATTGGTTAAGCTTGTTTCTGAAGTCTCTGTTCGTTTACCCCAGATTTTCCATAGCCAGCCGTCCCTCGGTTTGTGATTTCTTCATTGACTCCATTTCAGTTTTCAAATCTTGAACTGTTTCTATTACCTGTTTGATTGTTTTTTCTTGGTTTCCCAGAATTTCATTTACGGATTTACTCATTTCTTCAAACTTTTTGGTATATTTCTCTTCCATTTCTTTACTCATTTCCTCAATTTTTTTGTTATACTTATCTTCCATTTCTTTACGGCAGATTTTCACCTCCTGTTTAATTTCCTCTATTATTTTCATAAAGAAGCGCTTAGAGTCAATTTCTTCTATTTCTTCTGGCGTAGGGTGTTCAATTCTTCTAGTTTCGAGCTCCCTGGATTCTGGCGGTGTCATGTTGCCTTTCAGGTTGTTGGAGGAATTCTTGCATTGGCGCCTGCCCATCTCTTCCACTCTGGATGAAACTCCTCAGCACTTTCTGGATAGAACTCCTCAGCACTCTCTGGGTAGGACTTCACAGCACTCTCTGGATAGAGCTCCTCAGCCCTCTCTGGGAAGAACTGCTCAGCAGGGCAACAGGGCTAGCTGGTCTTCCCAGGACTCAGGAGACAAAGGGCCCGCAGCAGTGGGGGGAGGGGAGGGGTCCCTTGGAACACCGAAGACCCTGCCGCAGAAGCTGAGGGGGGGAGGGCTGTGAGGGAAGATATTATTTTAGAATGGATCTTTTTACCACACAAACCAAGTAAAAAATTGAAAACATATGTAGAAAAGGTCTCTGAATTAATTATGAAAGGTAAACTGAGACTTCGTCAACTACCAAGTATAGACCCAGCAGAAATTATAGTGCCTTTCAATACTGATGAAATAAAAAAGTTATGGGAAGACAATGAACCATGGCAAAGAGCTTGTGCTAATATTTTGGGAGAAATCAATAACAATTACCCCAAAAGCAAGAGACTTAACTTTATAAAGAGAACTTCTTGGATCTTTCCTTGAATCGTCCGTGATGCTCCAATAACCGGAGCCCATACATTTTATACTGATGCTAATAAATCAGGGAAAGCAGGTTACAAATCAGAAGAATTGAGTGAAGTGGAACAAAGTCCTTATGATTCTGTTCAGAAGGCAGAATTATATGCCATTTTTATGATGCTTAGGGATTTTAAGGAACCTCTTAATATAATTACTGACTCACAATATACAGAAAGAGTTATTTTGCATATTGAAACTGCTGAATTTATACCTGATGATACAGAACTGACCTCATTGTTTATCCAGGTACAAGACATGATCAGGAACAGACTTTGTCATATGTATATAACACATATCCAATCCCATATGGGTCTGCCAGGTCCTCTAGCACAAAGTAATGCAGATATTGATCAATTATTGATTGGTAGTGTGCTGCAGGCATCTGAATTTCATAAAAAGCATCATGTCAATAGCAAAGGCTTGAAAAAAGAGTTTTCTATTACATGGCAACAAGCTAAGGAGATTGTAAAGAAATGCCCTACTTGCTCTTTTTATAACCAAACACTATTGCCTGCAGGGACTAATCCAAAGGATACTAAAAGGAATATAATTTGGCAGATGGATGTGTTCCACTTTCCAGAATTTGGCAAATTAAAATATGTACATCACAGCATTGACACTTATTCAGGCTTTCAGTGGGCAACTGCTTTAAGCTCAGAAAAAGCTGACTCAGTAATCACACATTTATTAGAACTTATGGCCATTATGGGTATACCTGCACAAATAAAAACAGATAATGGTCCAGCTTATGTCTCTAGGAAAATGAAATGGTTTTTTGCTTATTATAATATTAAGCATGTTACAGGTATACCATACAATCATACAGATCAAGCAGTCATAGAAAGATCAAATCGAACTATAAAGGATATGTTAAATAAACAGAAAGGGGTGGAAAATGCCCCCAGAAATAGATTACATAATGCCTTATTAACCTTGAATTTTCTAATGCTAATGAGAAGGGAACAACAAAGGCAGAAAGACATTGGATAATGGAAAAGTCTGCTGAACTAAATCAACCAATTTATATCAAGGATGTGCTGACCTCTCAATGGAAGCTAGGAGATGTGCTACGTTGGGGAAGGGGTTTTGCTCTTGTTTCCACAGGAGAAGAAAAATTGTGGATACCATCAAAATTAATAAAGGTTAGATTTGAAGAGAAGAAACCTCTTGGAAAGGAGAAATGACAGCATCTACAATGATGATGACCATACAGGTGGTAAGAAAACATAGAATGGGGGCAGGGTTCTGTTCTTGTCTCCACAGGAAAATACTTGTCTTTGAAAAATTCAAGGGACCCTGGATGTTTGAATACTGACAGATGGAAAAATACTGTCAGATTGGTCCAACTACCCAATATGGACTATCAAGAAAACTGAATAGGTTCTGTGAGTATGAAGCTCTGGAATATACTAAATCATATTTCTGAATTTATAGAGCTGGTTTTGGAGTTGGACTCTTGGCTCGGTCCCTCTCTTTTTCCATGCCTGTTGTTAAGAGAAAAACCCAGAGTTTCTGGAGTTTCTGTCTTATGTCAAGAGCCATGATATGAGACAGAAAAAAATATGAGTTTAGAAAACATCTTTGCTTTTCTCTATATCTATCATACTTTTCATTGAATATGTCCATCATACCTTTCATTGAATATATGTTTGTATATGTCTATATAATTAATGTTTAAGTTTTCCACAATGAACAATGAGTTTTTCCTGCACTGACATTTGAAGTTTCCAGGAAGAAGATGGGGCCCCCATAACAACAACTCCACTCGGTTGATATGGCATCATGATACTGATAGTGCTACAAGTCCTGTTTCGGGTATCAGCTGCACAGATGATTCCAACTTGGTTAGCCAAAAAGGTGCACATCTTGTACAACATTCTGGCCAGACCTCCACAAAATACTCAGAAACTGTTTGCAATTTTAAAAGACATTGATCTTGAAATTTAACCATCATTTTACTTTCACAGGATCCTCCAGAAAGAACCTTACCCCCATGACAGCTGGAAGTAATTCTAGAGGACGATGTCCCCTCTCTCAGCCAAGTTTGTCCTCAGGTTTAGGAACAATATTTAGGGATTGATTATAATTAGTATATGGTTGAGAGTTGGGAAAGGAATTTTATAAGCTCAGATATCTTTTTGAAAAAAAAAAGAGGGAAAATTGGATAGATAATAATGGTATTTGTGAGTTATTGTTTATAGATAATTATATCGGCATAGATTTTTGTATATGGATACAAAGTTAAATTATATTGAATATTGTATGTATGCATGCTTCTACCTGTTTAAAACATTTTTATGTATTAATATATATTGTATTGATATATGTATACCATATTGCAGTGTACATTTCTACCTCTGATTAAGATACTTACATATTGTTTAGGTATTGATATTTGTTGTTTACATTTGGAGGTCATTGTCTTCACTTATTGCACAGTTGTTTATTCTCTTAGTCTTTAAGTTAGATATGTGTTAAGAATTGTAGATCAATAGTCATCTGTGTCTGTCATATTTATGGTTAGACTAATCAGGTTCTTTAGATACATAGAGATTATTTTCTGTATAAATGGTCTTCAATCTCTTTGAAGAGCTGTAGAAAATGGCATTTAATTTAATCTTAGAGTTCTGTGTAGTGAGACACAATCACTCCTGGCAACACCAACCTATTCCCGAGAGATTGTTGAGCACCAAAGACACTCTACTTGGAGCTTGTCTTCTTGACAAAACCGACCTCTAGGCAAGGAACTGCCCATACCTCAACTACTGACAAATACACGGTATCCGGAAATGGATAAGCAGAACTGTCCAATCTTACCAAGGCAGGGTAAGATGGTTTTGAAAAATCTCTTGCCTGTTAAAATCCGGAAATGGATAAAATCCGGAAATGGATAGACAGAAGTGTTAAATCTTGCCAAGACAGAGTAAGATGGTTTTGAAAAATCTCTTGCCTGTTAAAAATAATCTGTCAGTTATTCTAGGCCTTAGTCAAAGTTGGTTGCTCCAACACTGCAAACAGGTCTTTGGTGATTGCCCAGGTAGCCAGTTGACTCTGTTATTTGTTGCATGTTTTGGAAGTTCTTTGATTGCACTTCCTAATTACTCAGGTAACATTATTTTCCTTCTCGGATCTTCTATGGAGTTGAAGACTAGATAAATGTAGCTACTTTCCTCTCATGACTTGGCCAAGTTATTTATTATACAAGACTTAAGCTAGTTAGAATAGGATATTTGTACTTATTGTATATAATTTTGTAGGTTTGTACTTACTGTATATAATTTCATAGTAGGCTTAGAACTCTCTTACTTAAACAAAAGTGGGAGATGCTGTGGGAATACCTTCCGCTCCTTCAGCCAATAGCTGCTGAAATACCAGCCCACTGGGGCGTGGTATATTTCTCTCTTAAAAAGAGCCACAAGTCTCGGCTCATCCTCTCTCTTGGTTCCAGTGCTTGGTTCCCGCTCCTGCTCCAGCGACTAGGCTCCTTTCTTGACGGTTTGTGTGTATGTAAGTTTTACATCCCCAAAATAAATACCCCTTTAAAACCTAACTGGTATGGGATTGATTCACCATTAGATTCAGTATATGAGAAAAATTCATAATGCTTGTCTGAGTCTGAGCTATTTCATTTAACATAATGATCTTCAACTTAATCTATTACAATGTAATTTTCTTTTCTTGTGAATAATTACTACTCCATTGTGTTTATATACTCTATTTCTTTATCCATTCTTCTGATGATAGCTACATTGTTTGGTTCCATAATGTGGTATTTGTGAAACATTTCATAATGACCATGGGTACTAGGTACCCTTACTGTATGCCAACTTTGATTCATTTGGGTATGGGAACAGGAGTAACAAATCAAATGGTAGTTCTATATTTCATATAATCTCTGTCAACAATACCCTGGGAAATTTATAATTCATGTGCTTTAATTTTAAAATATTAACAAACATAAATGCAAGTACTTAAATGTAGGTCAACTACTTCTGTTGTGATCTAGCCTTCAATTTTGTGTTGAAATTCAAAATATTTTTGTAACTTTTATTGTTTTGTGCACTATAGAAATGTAGCTTTGACTTGAAGAGGTGCTCCATTTCTCACGGAGTTTGGATTTAAAATAAAGGATTTTGTCTGTAGAAAAATGATCAATAAAAAATTGGCAAGAATGCTTTCAGCATATCAGAGCCTAAACGGTGTTGAGACACAGATCAGTTATAATATCATGAATATTTTAATTGTGCTTTATATATGTCAAGTGTTTTTTCTTTTGACAAGAGTACAGCTGTGCTTTTAAAATGTGTCTAATCCCTAGAAATTGAAAACTGTTCCTATTGTTTTGACTATAATTACATGATTTTAGTTGGATTGTAGATTTGTGTGGTAAAATTATAAAAGAAGGAAATATTTATACTTGTACAATATCCTACTTTTATCAATCTTATCATTTAATTTTAAAATAATCTACTTATTTGTATTATTGTGTAATGAAGAACCGAAGCTCTTAAAAGTTAGAAAGCAAGAGTTGAAATCTATATATACTTGACTCTATTACCCATACCTTGTATTAAAACATTCTAGAGGAAAACGTTGTAAGAACACTTCCTTGTATTTGGGAAAGGTGAATAGTTCATTACCAGTTTGAGAACTAATACTGTGTACATGTAGAGAAACATCACATTCAACTTATTTGTGCATACAATTAGTGTGAGTTTTTTAAAGAAAAATTGACATGGTGAGGATAAATGGAGAACACAGAAGGTAAATGAGGAGGCCATTCTGGGTGGTACCTCAGTTGGATGTGATTTAACTGTGTTCTCTAAAATGCCCAATTAATTGGAGGGTTGATATGAGGATGATGCTATTACAATCTGTTATCGAGTCTACATAAAAGAGTGAAGGGAGGTCTATTGGGTTTTACTTTCAGAGGCGGTTCTTGTGATGTGCAAGACAGTTCTCAGAGAAGGAACAAGCCTGGTCTTGTGTCCTCATTCAGCTTTGTTTAAGATGCTCCTCACAGCTCCTGTGGACATCCCATCATTATTGTCTGCACCATGGAGTCTTAGAGTTAAAAGGCAGTTTTCTTGAATCCTACATTACACCATGTCACAACATAAAGAGAAAAGGTATGTAGATTTTCTAGGAAACTGACAGTCTAATAAATATGTTCTTAGAAATATAAAAGATAGCATAGAGTTCATACTTATTTTTGTAAATTTATTAGCTTTTCTGTGAAAAAATTGATTGGGATTTATTCTCTAAGTGATATGCAAGAATATTGCATAAAAGTCCCTATACAATAAGTGTCCCATGCCTGTAACTGATTGATTTTACTCGGTTTTAAGAGCAACTTTTTACTTGCTAACAAATAATAGCTTCACATTGTCTCTTACACAATCCAAAGACATTGGTTTTCAAGTATGTGCTGACAATATGTGATGAGAAACATAATGTTATTAATGCCATAGATTAGTTAAGGGCTTGTTTGTTATCTTAATCAATGAATACGCACATATCAATTATATCAAAGAAGGGATGGGAGAGAACACTTGATATTTGAAGTGTTTTAAGCTATAAGAATATAAGGATCATGCTTGTGTAATCTACACCTGCCCATTTAACATCACATATAGATATGTAAGTATGTGAGGTAGACAGGATCATGCATGTTACATTGGCATGTTGTTAAACAAATAAATATATACATATAATATATGTGTATAATTTATTAACATGGTATTTATTCATATATGCAAATAGTTGTATATAAATATATACATATCTCTAGATATACTTTATCTCTACCACAAGGTGGACAAGTAGATACTAACATTTTTCTCTAGAAGAGTGCCTTCCAGTTCTTTCAGAGATAGTGTTTTGAATTATTAAAGAGAACACTTCACATTCTTATTTGAATATCTTATCTGCAAACAGATAAATTGGACACCACCATTATTCCACAGAATTTCTCATTGCAAATGGAACATAAGGTTCTTTCTCAGTTACATCTTTGTTAGCATTACCAATAAACATTAAGTAAATAACAGAAAGAGGATCAAAAGGCTTAGTTGATTAAATATGCATAAGAAAATTAGATGGGGCATAAGTTTAATAGTGATAAGCATCTCTTCCTGATTATTTTCAGTTCTTAAACAATTAAAGTTGCTCTTCAAATTTTTAATAATTAAGCTTTATTACTCAAAATATGCAGTTCTTTCTATTCCAAAATATAATTATCAACTTCTCTGAATATACATATAAGTGTACTTATTTTCTCTTCATTTAAACAAAGTTTCTTTAAGTAAAAGAGACTTTTAAAAAGATATACACAACTTAGTTTTATAACTGAATTCTTCAAACCTAAATAAAAATCAAAAGATTCATTTCTCACATGGCCAAGGCTTAGCATAAAGATTTCTCATTTACCCCTCTAAGAAAGCTACTGTAAAAAATATCTAAATGGAATTCTGACAGGATTTTCACATGCAAAGCAAAAGTATACATGACAGTATTTTCATTACTGTTAATATTGAAAATATTGGTGTCTAAATATTTATACTCTGGAGAAACATTGAATGAAAGTCTGACTAAATTAAAGGGGAAAAATATAAAACATGTACTAATCACCAAAATAGATTTTTTTAAATTTATGAATCAATCAACATTTAATATTCTTTGTAGAGTTTCATTTTTTTGCCCACTGACATTTAGGAAGAAATTTAAATTGAAAAACAAAGTGAAATAAATATACCAAGGAAAATTATCAATTTAATAAAGGTCTTAATTAGATGATTCATGAGGTCTCTACTTGCTCCCACCCATGGGTGAGTCAATAAATAACATACTTGAGAGCCCTTGTGTAAATAGTGTGTTGGCACCACAGAAAGGTAAGATTAAAACTAACTCCTGGACTAGGTCTTGGCAGCTTCCTCCTCTGAGGCTATGGGTTGATGTGAGTTGATGCAAAAGTGATTCTATGCAGGGCAGTTTGTACTTTGAATCTGCTCTGTTCTTAAATGTGAAAATATTGATGTTGCTGTGAACACATGAAAGAACATCACTTGAAAGCAGTAAACATTTTAAACTCTTAGAATTAATCCTTGCTTTTGCCCTTCAGTGGAAATTTTTACCATATGGAAACAAAATATTGCCAGGCAAAGACAGGCTAATGAGAATTAGTGTTTGCCTCTTGACTGTTTTGAGAATAAGCATGGCCTTAGTTGACATTTAGAGTTGTTGGCAAGCCCCATCAGCTAATAAACAGTGGACATCTACAAGGTCAGACTCCCTGTGGGAGACTAGACTTAAATCTTAGTGATAATTACTCCAGAGGAGTTCTTCTTCTTAGAAAGACACAATTTCCTTCAGAGTAAGCCACTTCCAAAGCATTAGTCATTATTTCTCATTTGAAAGGACAATTGGAATCCATCTTTTCCTTCTAATGCCTTCACCTTGCCTCAACATTGCAAGCAGAAGCCATTAGCTGCTGACACCTACAGAGGTAAACCAAGTTCAGCACTTTATCTTCTGGATTAAGCAGAAAGGTATAAGCCATTGCACTTCCAAATAATGCTTCTATTTGAAACATATATTGTCAATTTTCTCATGGATTTGACCACACATTCTGTATCCCAAGACCGATCATTTATTTATCTTTCTGATAAATGGATAAAATAGATAAAATCTGAGAAAAAGATTGTTTATCTTTCTGATAATGTAAATAAGTAAGAGTCAGCCTACTTCTAATTCTCTGAAGCATTAGAGGTAATAAGGTTTTAGCTTTGATCTTTTCAAACACTCATGCCTATTCACGACATTCTAAAATTGAATTGTGCTGCATTTTTCTACATTCAAAACATTGACTTATTTTGCATAATTCAATAATTCTGTTGGAGTGATTAAGAGGTTGCTTTTTGAAAAAATGTGGTCACCAAATAATCTTTATACTTCTGGATGCCTTCCAATGAGAATGTAGAAGTTGAATATCAAAAATCGTGTCTCCTGGAACTGGAGTTTCATGTACAGATTTCCTCTAAAGACTTATGAAAACATCTGTAGAAGCCTTCAGAGTTCATGATGTTTAAGGACTGACTCAAATAACACTTCTCAAAAAATAATACATAAATGAAGGGGAATACAGTGGTTTATCTGATTAAAATAAAAAGATATGGTTTCAAAAGTGAATTGTCACAGAGGACACTAGGAATTTCTAAGATCTTTCCTCTGGGTTCATACTTCATGTGGGTTCTTTGATGAAGGAAAGTTGCCTATATCACTCATACCTTCTTTCAATATCATATACCTATCTAAGAACTTCGCTATGTATGGACAGTTCTGATGCTACCTTTTTTTTTTCAACCTTCACTCAAATACTGCAATTAGATAAATATGAAAATGCAACATCCTCTTAGGCTTAAGACCCAGTGATACATTCCTCCTCAAAAGTTCAGGATGTAAACTTTCCCAGACTGAAGAAAAGGAAAAAGTGAAACTGCAAGCAAAGACTTAAGGCATTTTCCAGTTTCTAGGAATAGAAACCATTTACCTTCCTGGGAGTTTTACTCTCATCTCATCATACACAATCTCATTTGGTATAATCCCTTACATATGAAAGATGTTTAAAGGTCATACATGTAGGTGTAACTTTACAGATGTGATAAACCTGATTCTCAAGCACAATAAATTATTAATAAAGCTATTGACTACATTGAATTCATTTTTGGCATTTCTTAAACACATGCAGTCAAAAATCAAAAGTACCATTTCTGTTTATATTTTGTGTGTGTGTGTGTGTGTGTGTGTGTGTGTGTGTGTGTGTATTATATACATATATATGTATATAAAGCTTGTAACTTAGGCCAGGCAGTGGTGACACATCTCTTTCATCCCAGCACTTGTGAGACAGAGGCAGGTGCATCTCACTGAGTTCGAGGCCAGCCTGGTCTACAAGAGGTAGTTCCAGGGCAGGCTCCAAAGCTACAGAGAAACCCTGTCTCAAACAGGCAAACAAACAAACAAAAAAACCCCACAAAACCAACTTGAAACTTGAATTCAATATTCAATCTTATTTTATTCAATTTATGTAAATGCTTGTATTAGGATAGCCTATAATTGCTTTTGTATAAATGAAGTCATGACACTCTTCCATCCCTTCAATGAAAACATATAAGGCTGCTTTTGATTACTTTCATTGAAGGTAAAATAACTAGAATACCAATTTAAAAAATACAAAATAAGGGAACTTAAGCATACTACTCGATATATGCATTTTAAGTGGTGCATAAAAATATTATATTACATGAGTACTTAATTTTCATAGCTTTAAAGGTCTATAGAGATCATTGAATCCTAAAATTATCAATACACTGTCAATGTTTCCTCCATCAAACAAGGCAGCCAGGAAAATATTCACGTTAGCATATCTCTATGAAAGATTAATTTCAGGACTCTCTGCTCATCCAGATGCACACAACTGCCACTCAACTCATGTAGATTTTTCATGGGACCCTTATTTATTCCAAGGACTACGGAATCTTTCTGTGATTTTAACACTGTGTTAAGTGGGATCAGCAATAGGTAAACTGCTGTGATTTCCCGTAACTTTCAGTCTGGTGAGAAACACAGGCATTGACCTTGCTATTATACATTTATACTTATTGTATTGAACTAATACTTCAGGACAGACTGAAATTAAGTTATTGCAAGGGAATGTTCAATGATCCTGTTATATTGTCTTAGAGACTCTCTTACTTGTTCTGAATGTTTTAGGCAGTTGCCTATGTGATTAGTGTAAAAATGTGAAAGGGTGGTCTGCATCATATGCTTCAGGATCTGATGATCACTTACGTAAAGCAGAAAGAATGTAATTAAGGGGCTACTGTGGATCATGCAGGGAATCTTAGGCTGCAAGGAATTCAGTTTCTTTCCTAGAGCTTGTTCTAAAATTTATCTTAGAATAGGTTTTAGCAAAGGTTGGACAAAGACGGCATGCTCAGATACACATTAAATGGACACAGAGACTTGTATTAAAGGTGTGAGAATGGTTAGACTATCAGAGAAGGCACTTAAAAATTGGTGGTATAATGGGTGTTCTCTCAGAGAGACAATATTGGAATAAAAGTATGATGTATTTGGAAGTAAAAAATTGAGTAAAAAAAGAGATTATATATATACATATATATGCGTGTGTGTGTATGTGTGTGTGTATGAATAGATAAGTAAGGAGAGAGAAAGAGAGAGAGAAAATAATTTTCAAGTATTGTTTGTTTTACTGTTTTACTTGACCTAAAGTAAAAAGATATTTCATGAAACAACCCTTCATAGGACATACACACACACACACACACACACACACACACACACACACATATATATTTCTTAGGTGAATTTTCATTCTTACTATGCATGATGTCTTCTGACATTTTTCTACAACAATTTTACTTATTTAAAGCATTGGCTTGTCATAGTAATCTTTTGACAACTTGACCCAAACTAGAATTAACTTGGAGACCTCAATTGCAAAATTGAATCCATACCATTGACCTGTATTCATGTCTGTGAATTAATGATTTATATGAGAGGTCCCAGACCACTGAGAGCGGCATCATCCCAGAGCAAGTGGTTCTGAGCTATGCAGCAAAGCAGAATGGACAACCCATGTGGCTTAATCTTGTAATCATATTTCTTCCATGGTTCCTGCCTTGCTCCTGATGGAATGAGTTCTTTCTCAGACTTCCCTCAGTCATGGATTGTGATCAGAGTGTGTAAGTCAAACCCTGTTTTCCTTTGTTTGCTTCTTTCTTTCTTTCTTTCTTTCTTTCTTTCTTTCTTTCTTTCTTTCTTTCTTTCTTTCTTTCTTTCTTTCTTTTCTTTCCTCCCTCCCTCCCTCCCTCCCTCTCTCCGTTGCTTCCTCCCTCCCTCCTTCCTTCCTTCCCTTCTTCCTTTCTTCTTTCCTTTCTGCTTGTCTGGGATAATTATCATACAACTGAAAACCTGTGGCTGTCCATCATCTGTGTTGCCTCTAGACACCATGGTGAGGTCTGTGGTTCATGCTGCCACAGGAGACCATGTTGATGTACATGATCTATGCTGCTGTCTGAAGTCATGTTGGTGTCTATGGCCAGTGTTGCCCCTCAGGCCTTGTTGATATCCATGACATTGTGCTACAGCCAAGCAGTGCTGATATCCATGGTCTGTGCTGCCCCCCAGGAACTGGAACTGTGTGGAAGCGCATGATCTGTGCTGCCACTGAGAGGAAAGGGCAAGGAAATTTCTTTTGCACGGGAATTAATGACTATAGACTTACAGTTGAGAATGAGAAACATACAAGGCTTCTGAGTCAACTTTCTTTCCTACCTCTACCTCCACCTCCTCCCAAAATTAATAAGAAGCAGTATTGACAGGAAGCCATTGATGAGAACCCTTACAGTTTGGGATAGTAATCCTGAGTATAGCTCTTCATAGTTGATGATTTCTGGCAGGGGTGGGAATAGGGAAAAACTCACTCTTTGTTAAGGGGCTGGCCACTGGGAGTTTGACCATGCTCTAATGAGAATATAGGCTAAACAAACTGCACTTGGTATTTTTTCTATTCTTCTTCTTTTTCTTTAGATAGGTCAGCAGGGAGGGAATGAACCTGGGAAGACAAGGAAGTGAATGTAATCAGGATGCATTAAGTGAGATGGCCAAATAATCAATAAAAATATAATGTTCAAAAAGAGAAAGAGGAGACAAACCCAACTAAGACATTGCAGAAGACTTTTGCCTGACTTTATAATTATTTTGGGGATCCCCTACTCTGAAATATTTACCATATGTGCTTCATGTGTGTTTTTAGTCAACCATGTTTGGTTAAGTAAACATTTTGTATAATTCTAGGGCTGTTTTAAGCACATCTATTTCCTAAATATGTGGTCTGTATGACCAAGAGCACCAATCTATTTTATCAATGGAAAACAGTTTGTTATGATCCACTCACACTGAAATCCCTGTTAGCTGCTGAATGACCTGAAGCAGCACTTACAGTCCATGGACTGGTGGTCCCCACTGCGGTCTTCAGGTCATCTAATGCTAGATTCAACCCACGTTGCCTGGTATAAAGAAGCCAGATATCCAATGGTGCTTTATGTCTGTCAGATGTGTTGTTTTTTATAAATTTACTTTACAATAAAAATATATAATCCAATCAAAAGAATAATTTTTTTCCAAAGCACCCATTTTACAAGTGTGTCTTTACTCAATGGGCAAGTACATGTATGTGCATTCATTCACGCCATCTCTCTACTCACCACATGGATCATGAAGTTCAAACTCGGGTCTTCAGGCTTGGCCGCAAACACCTTTATCTGTTGAGCTCTGGGGATAATTTTCTTAAAATAAAACTAGTAATAGAATAAATTCAATACACACAAAAGAGATCATTCCAGGACATTAATCTTTTGTTCTTGCTTCAAAAAAATTTATTATTGTGAATAAATTGCAAATATCTGTCCAATAGCCGTGACGTCTCGGAAGAAATTCAACATTTTTAATGAGATCAGTGAACACGTATCTGTCAACTTGTGTTCTCTCATGAAAAACAACATTATAATCCATGTGTCAACATTACAGTGACCCATAAATGAAAGATTGTCTATTGTTTTTCTAAGTGAAAGATGATTTTTAAATATTGAAAGTATTCAGACACATGAAGAGGTTTGTCAGTGCTCTGCTCTAAACACATTAATTCTTTTTATAAAATTGTGTTAAAGGAACTTCACCAAAAATGGGCATATTTATCATGATATATGTCTTCCCAACTAAGGTTGCCAATACCTTTAAATCATGATTTTTAAAAAGTACACTTATGTAAATAAGCATTTTGCACTTAAATTATTCATTTTTCAAAATAAGATTTAGCTGTGTCGAGATATTTGTCAAAATTAAGTTTCCATCTCTATCCTCCTGCTAAGTTTAGTGGCACAGCTGTCACGGAGCCTAAATTTGAACACAGAGCTTTTATAAGTGGGACACAGAATGCCGCTCCATAAGTAGAATATGGGGTCCTCTTGACATGTTTCAAGGCCATAAATTCCCTTCCTACATATAGTAATTCTACTAAAACTGAAAAGTTGAGAATGTTGTATAAAGTATGCTATTATGTATATGTGTATATATATATGTATAAACATATAAGCATTTTTAAAAGTATTCGATGAATTAGAGATTTATATGAGTTATGAAAGTTATTTACTGCACAATTTTGTACTGTTTAATGGACAGGGAGATGTTTTTACAAGAGAAGATCGTTCTGTATGGATGACACTGATATGCAGGACTAATGAAGTGTTCTCATAGGAAAAGCAGGGTTTTCAATAGTTCTGCCCACCATTGGGTGTGGGTGTTTGAATTAAGAGTGGCACGGAAGATGGTAGCTGCAATGGGAATGTCAGCAGCTGTGCTGGGGGCCAGAAGGAGAACGGCATTAAAGGAGATGTCAGAGTATAAATAGAGTAAGACAGGCATCTAAGAAGTGTGGCAGAGGCATGACTGATTTGGGTATACGGGTCAAGAAAAGGTACCAAGTGAATTATAGGTGGATGGAATCAAGTTTTTCATTGTCAGACAAAGGGAAGATAGGCAGGGACGAACAGGGTACCAGAATGAATTCTGTAATGAGTCAGAGACTAGGAATATGAATCTGCACTATGAAGACTTAGGTGTGTGCATATCAAGGTATTCTCTGCAGAAACAGAACCTGTAAGAGTATGACAGGGTAATCTCATTGCTTGATGAGATTATGTAGAGATCTATGGTGTAGTTCTAGTTGGAAGGCCTGTGGCTTGTTAACATAAGAAAAGTCTACAATGTGTTGACAGTTTGGAGTCTGTAAAATATAAAAACAGAAAGAGTTTAAGATCTTAAAGACAAGCAGGAGGCGATTTGTCCCTCATGTTTATAGGGGAGCCAGCATTTTTGTTCTGCTAAAGTCTTGAGCTGATTTCCTGAAGCCCACCCACACTAAACAGGACATTATGCTTTCTTTAGCCTTACTGTCAGTGCTTACATTTATAAAGAAAAACCTCTTTGGACCTTCTTAGAATAATGTTCAAGCAAATATCAGAGAACTTCTGCCCTCATTAAATGGGTATGAAATTAACAATCACAAAATGGATACTTGAGTCTAAAACATCTTATTATGTTTAGACATTTTATTATGTCTAAAACATCTAAGACCCAGATACTGGTCACTAAATTTTATTGGACATTAAAACTAACAGTCCTTGGAGAAATGGCTCAATTTAGGGTAGGTTGAGAGAGTTTCGGGATCCTGAAACAGTTTATTGTGGCATAAGGTGGAGGGCGGGGTTAGGGGGATCAGAAAGATGTTAAAGGACACAAAGCAAGATCAGAGAGGCTCCCATTGGTCAAATCTAGTAGGAAATAAAACGGTAACATATTATAATACAAAATAAGAACTCATAAATCTTTATTCATGAAAGTGAATGAATTTATTGACAGTACCATGAGAAAACAGGCATTCACATGACCACAAACTATGTTCTCACTGAATTTTTTGCAATAATACAGAAGGAAAGTTCTAGGCTCTAATGGAGATCTCTGGAAGACACTGCTGTAAACAAGTGGCAAGCCTTCTCAGTAATAAGACAAATGGCACCATGTACTGGCTGGTAGGATGCAATAGGATACATGCAATGTAGCATTCCAACAGGAAATCAGACAGAGCACGAGGAAAGACAAGGTGTGCTCATATTGAGGGGCATTCTAAAACATACATGATCTTCTTCTTCAGCTATGTCAGATTGATGATTTCAAGAAAAACGTGAAGACTTACTACTATACGTCAAAGAAGAATAAACAGATGTGGCAGCTTAAATCAACATTTTATTTGAAACTGGGCCCTTCTGCTAAAGAACATTATTTCAGTAACTGATACACAAATTATCTGTATAACTAATGTCAATAATACAAATTGTATTAATTTTTCTGACATTGAGGGTTTGTGATAATATAAAGTAACACCTTTGCTTTAAGACATATTTATTTGTGTACATCTTATGATCATTTTATTCTCATATACAGAAGTAAAAGATTTTTTTTGGTTTTTAGAGCTTTTCTCTGTATTTGAAATTTCTTTAGCTATACTTAACATTTTTAATGCTCTGGAGTTTAGAATTCTCAGTCTCATGTCTACTCACAAGTGTAAAATGCAAGTGATTACTACAGCCCTTATCTTTTAAAGACTGTTTATAAAGTTTTAAATCTTTCTTATTAAACAACCAAGTAGAAGAAGTTGAATATATGTAGACACGGGGAGAGAAGTCTCATATTTCAACCTTGGATGTCTCTCTCTTTTTATAGGGACTGTCCCCTATATGGTAATCATGCTTGCTCAACAGCATCCATAAAACTGTCTTAGCAATTGTTCTCACCTATCTGTTTTATAGCTATTAAGGTAAAGTACACTCAGTCCTTAGTTACTATCTTTGAAACTTATGTACTCCTGGGCTTTGCTGCCTAGAAACTCATATCCTACTTGACTTCAAACCAAGGTTTCCTCACTCTCCTCCTACCCTTCCAGAACTTTCTTCTTAATGCTGTCCTTAGACTCTTTCCCTTCTGGTAGCCCCTAAGATCCAGATGTTTCCCTGGTCTTCAAATTCATGTCTAATTAAGTCCCCATTAAGCAGTTCTCTTGGGCAATCTTTTTAAATCTTGATTATCACCCATGTATGGATAGCTCTACGTCTCTTTTATAGACAGTTGCCTTTCTCATGCATAGTCTTAATGATCGCTCTGCCTAGTAAACACAAAACCAAGACACATGGTTTATAACTCTCATGGTTTCTGGTTTTTCTTTATTATTATTATTATTATTATTATTATTATTATTATTATTATTCACTTGCTTTTGTCAACTTGACACAAGCTAGAGTTATCAGGGAAGAGGAATCCCAGTTGAGAAAAGGCCTATATTAAATTCCTTACATCAAGTCTGTGGGGAGTGCATTTTCTTGATTAAAGACTGATGTAGGCAGGCCGGTCTGAGAGGACAGTGTCAAAGCTGAGCAGATGATCCAAAGATATAAAGGAAGTAGCCTGAGTAAGCCAGCAAGCAGAGGTCCTCCATGGTTCCTTCTTAAATTCTTCCCTCAAGTTTCTGCGCTGACTTTGTGACATGAGAGTTGTAAAATTAAATAAACCCCTTCCTTACCAAGTTGCCGTCGGCCATGATGTTTTCTCACAGCAATAGAAAAATCCAAGACAGAAATTGGTACCAAGTTCATGGAATATTGCTGTGATGGGCTTGACCTTTGTTGGGGGAAGAACAGAGGAAGGGATTGAAACATTGATCCAGAAAATCCCTTGAGTGTTCCAGAGGATAATGGACTGTTGTGGGAACTTGGAAGATAATGCTGAAAGCGACGATAATGATGGCTGCTCAGCTTCAGAAGGATGTTTGAGAATCTTTTAAAAATTCTATTGGGTCCATTCAATTTGTTGTATTAAGAATGTATGGTTGGGGTTAGCTGGGGCTGAAGAATCAACTGGGATTGACAAGAGAACAGAACCACTAAAGTGAAATCTGTGCTTTTCTTCATCAATTGATACCAGAAAGCTGGGAATGAAGAATTAGCTGTGATTAAGAAGATAGCAGCAGCACTGAGGCAATTTTTTTCAAGAAGTGTTTCCTCAGGGTCAGCACGCAGAAGCTGTGGTTCATAAGATGCTGAGGCTATACCTTGAACTAGCAACCAAATTCGTTATTAGGTAAATCTCCCAGATGATACTAGTTTGAAGGCATGAAGGGGCCATGAAAAGGAGCTGAGGCTTAGCACTGTAAAAGGCCATGCCAGGCACTGGTAAAGGTACAGTCACACTTGCAGTAGAAGACCTGGGAATGTAAGAGTAATCGTGATAATTTGAGAATTGATACCATGAGTAAGGGTCAGAGTTTCAGAAGGGAGCCCAAGGATTAAGAAACAGGGCAATTGTATTGGAGACCCCAGCATTTTGAAAATTCCACTACCAAGGTAAAATGTCAAGAAAAAAAATGAAGGTTTGAAGTAGAGTTGGAATGAGCCTATGACACAGGCAATGTGCACTGTGCTACGGAAGACAAACCAGAGAGCTAGAGCTACACAGGCCTTTGGAGACCAGGAGAACATGAGTGAACCCCAGATGTCTCACACTGAGCTTTTTACACTGATGTACTTTTGTTTAACCAATCTAATTATAACTGTGGCAGGCTCTTACTTTTTGAAACAAGGGTTTAACTTATTTTTGATTTTACAGGAGCCTATAGCTAGGAGACTTTGGAATTTTAGGGAGACTGGAAAATTAGAGAGATTTTGGATGCTTTACAAAGACTTTCCCTATTGAAAGAGACTTTGAATATGTTGAATATTTTAATGAGATTGGACTTTATAAGTGTTCAAATTATTAAAGTCTATGCAGCATTTAAAATTCAGAATATGTTTTATAATGAGATAGTGATATTTATATGAAATCTTGGGTACAAATAAGATAGCAAAGTTTTTGGTTCAATAGTGATATGTTTGCTGTGTGTCAGACTGACAAGCAGTACATTGTCATGGTTATTGCGTCAACTTGATACAAGCTACAGTCATTTAGGAAGAAGACATCTCAGTAAGAAAATACTTCCACCCAATCCACCTGGGAGGGCATTTTCCTGATTAATAATTGGTTAATTATTAATTAACTAAGAGGACCTAGTCTACTATGGGTAGTGCTGTCGTTGGGCAGGTGGACTTTAGTTGTATAACAAATCAGGCTGAGGAAGCTATGAGGAGCAAGTCAGTAAGTAATATGCATCCATGACTCCTTCTTCAGTTTCTGATTCCATATACTTACCCGTGTACTTACTTATCCCTCAGTGATGAAGTAAGAGACCTGTAAGATAAAATAAACCCTTTCCTACCCATGTTGATTTAGATAATGTGTTGGGAGCCTAGCAGCCCAGTTTTGGATCAGCATAGGGACACTTATCCAACGGGTCTACATGAGACTAGACCCATGGAGATAGTCTTTAACTCAGCAATGACTGGTGTACCTCAAGTCAGAGCAGAGTACTTTTGGGACTATGCAGCTTGCACAGTCTCGTCTCTCTCATAATGCTGATGTTTCTTCTGGCAGTTTATAGCTTCACTTTATCAGTCCCACTTGAAACAGATGTGATCTGTTGATGGAGGTTTCTGCCCCACCTGGTCCCGCAGCCATTTAGCCCCAAAAAACACACATTAATCATAAAATGGTTGGCCTATTAGCTCAGGATTCTTATTAAATCTTACATCCTACATTAACCCATAGTTCTTGTCTGTGTCAGCCACGTGGTTTGGTACCTTTTATTAGCGAGGCAGTCTCATCTAGCTTCTTCTGCATCTCGGTGACGACTGCAGACTGAGTCTTTCCTCTTCCCAGAATTCTCCTGTTCTTGTCACCTTGCCTCAACTTCCTGCCTGGCTACTGACCAATCAGCATTTTATTAAAACAATATAAGCAACAAATGTTTACAGGGTAGAAGACCATTGTCCCACAGCAGTGATCATTCCAAGAAACCCCATTGTTTTTCTCCAATGTTTTCACCTAAAATTCTTTGGAGACTGATGCTTCTCAGGTTTCATATCTGGAAATTTCAGCTGTCAGATACTGAATACTTTTGTCATCCAGTGCAGACAGGATCAGAGCCAATAAAAGTAATGGACACACATGAGAAAGCAACACAGGGGATATTAACTACATCTCGTAATTTTGGGAAAAATCATTAAGATGGGAAAGAGTGTCTTATCAAAGTTTGTACTTTATATATAGGGAGGCTTAGGCATGCAGGGCCTTTTGTAGGACAAGGCGCCAGTTGGAGAAACACAAGCTAACTGTATGCAAGGAGTTTATGGCAAATCATCACACTTCTGTAAATATGCTTTGGTAAGTTTTAGGATATTATTCTTGAGAATGTGCATCTGTTTTTATACCCTTTATCTTTGTAAGGACAGGATATGTCTGACTCAATATTTAACAAAGCGAAGAAATTGCTGAACATTGCTTTTGATTTAACAGTTATTTTGATGCATACATTGGGAAAACCATATTGACTTTTTTCTGGAGGTTTATCCTGGAGGATGGTAAAACATGCTTGTTTTGAAGTATAAATAAAGGCAGCTTGAGCTATGCAGGGTCACTCACTTGTGTGAAACTCATCCGGTGGTCAGACAATTAATTCTCCTCACCAACACTCCTTCCCTGGCCTAGCTGCAGTGGGACTGTGGAAGTTACTGTATTTTATCACAGCCATATTGTGATATGTCACTAAGACAATAATTATCCCACCACCACTCATATCTGCTTTTTAATCTCTTCATCTTTACTCTTAGTATTGAAAGCACTGAAGTTCTATGACAATGCCATTCATTTTAAAAGTTAGAAAATATTTCTAGTCCCATGTTCTTTCTCTTTCTTTATACCGTCTTCTAAGAGTTCCTGGATGCTTATCATTTCCATAAGAGTGAGTTTTATACTGTATTGCGTTAGGCCTCCATTGTCATGATTGCAATTAAACTTAAAAGTCTTCAACAGTTATCTAACTCTCACAATAAAGTTAACTTCCTGACTCTGCCTCACAAAACTCTAAATTACCTTATCCCTCTTCAAATCTCCCAGCTCGTCAAGCACCACTGTCCATTTCTGCCAAGCTCCTTAACTGTAGCAGGTCTTCCTGATCACCAGACACACTGTGTTCAACTTGTGGATCAACTTCTAAGCTTGACTATATGACTGGAACATTCCTGTCATTCATATCTCATATTAAATAGCATCTTAGCGAAAAGACTTTTGTGATCCCACAGTGTCCTCTAGTTACTGTATCTCTTGGTCACAGCCCACATTAGTGGTCATCATTGTTGGATAGTTGTCTTCATTATTAATTTATCTTTTTATCTAAACAATTCAGTCACAGGATAGTATCCTTATCTAATTTTTCTCTATTTGGTACAGGTTTCAGGAAATTCTACTCAATAAGTGTTTGTTGAATAAATAAAATTTACCACCTTCAAAAGGATAAATACTATCTTATTTTTCTCTTTGTCTTGTGTAGCCTTTTATACTAAAGGCTATAACTTTACTAATTCATTGAAAAGATAGTTATCGAATTATTGTAGGTGGGATTTAAGTCAGGACTGCTGGTTCCCCAATAAGTTCACAGAGACTTAATATGAATTATAAATGTTTGTTTGATTAGCTTAGTGTTGTTACTAGCTAAATCTTATATTTTAAATTAATCCATATTTTTAATCTACCCTCTTCCATATGTCAGTACTTTCTTTCAATACATCATTTTCATCTTGCTTCCTCTATGTCTGCTCATGACTTCTCAGACTCCACCCTTCTTCTTCCCAGTGTCCTCTGTGTCTTGCTGTCCCACCTAAACCTCTTGCCTAGCTACCAGCCAGCTAACTCTTTTATTAAACTGATTAGAAGGCACCTTGGCAAATATACACCTATACAGTGTATAAAAAATTATTTCATAACAGCTTATTTCTGTATCTGAAGCACCATTCTATGGGTTCAAGTAATAATGACACAGTTCAGTAAGAAAACTTACATTCTACTCAAAAGATTACAAGAATAAAATTCCAGTCAATTTGTATCAGGTTGCCCAGTTTTACAGAAACCCACTTTACTTTGATAATATCAAAGAATTCCAGTAACAAATGAACTCTAGCACCCTTGTTCATATCACAAGCAGTTCTCAGGTTTAGTATGAGTAGCGTCTTAAGTCACTGTTCCAATTCTTGCAGCATAATCCATTCTTGAACCTTCCTACTGTCTTTTTTTTTTTGCTGTTATTCACTTTGCCTCACAAAAATAATTTACTCCTGTATTCTAACAAATTAACCTTGGTGTAGGTAACTGACCTGCAATTGAGAGTTGGGGTTTGGAAGAAATTATACTTCAAAACAGAAAATGAGGAGGTATTTTTTTTTAAATCTGAAGTCTCACAGGTTTTTCTCTAGGAAGAAAGGGCCGTATTATAGCCATTTTTTTCATATTTCTCAACCTGACACTCATCTTCCAAACCGGAAAAATATGTATTATCTTATAGCATAATCTCCCCATGGAAGTGCACACAATGGAAACCCTCCTTTAAGATTCTTCTTAAAGGAGGAAAGTAGCTATTTACTTCCTATACTGGGAAGAAACCTTGTTTGTGGAGAAGACAGCTGTCATGGCCCTTATTTTACAAGATTGATTTCTATCAACAAAGCACCAAAATGGATTTAGCTATGTGAAACACCCTCCACAGACAACTTACTGAAACCATTTAGATGAAAAACTTTAAGTCCCTCACAAAAGTTCCAATTCAGCTGCATCCCTGAGTCTGATTTATTTAGTTGGAATTTTGTCCAAAGTACAGAGATTTATCACTGTTAAGTTTCAGCTTATTATATTTGGCCCATCATTTCAGCCTGTCAAGATCTTTTAGAATCTTGGTATTGGAATGTAGTCTAGTCAGTATCCATGCCAACTTCATGTCAAGTGTATCTTGTTTGAGTATGTTCTCTCTCCTAGCATAAGCCACCAAAACTGGCTAACAGGCAAGTGCTGTTTTTCAACAGAATTCAAAGAACAAAAAGGAAGATGAAATCACCAAGTGAGACCTATAATGACAAGTATCTTTTGATTCTGAGCAAAGGTCTTCATGTAGAGGCATGTATCTCCTCTTACTCTTGACAGTTCCTACACGACTTATTTTGATGTATGGGTTGATATGGTGGGAGAATTAAGACTTAAGTAAGTGGGAAACTTAAAGGTGTTTTAATGACTGAGAGCCAGGATATGGAAAATGAGAAGCCAAAGATGTTAGAAAGGTATACTTGAACCTTAGGGTCTCACAATAACACAGATGCTCTTGCAGACTTTTGGATAAATAGTTTTGTGCCCCATTTATTTTTCACTTACCTGGAGGCAGCAAATGTAACCTTATATTGACCTTACAGTTGCTTTCTTTGCCAGGATTTGTTTATTCAAGGAGAGAGTAAGCTGTGATGTTAATAGCCTCCTCACGACTCACAGAAACTCCAGTGAATGCATCCAGCAAACATAAGCAATGCTTAAATTTAATCTACATTGAGGGCATTTCTCTGGTGAATTAGTCACAAAACTACTCAAGGGAATTCCTAACAGCAGAATTACTGCTTTACTCTCTGAGTTTATATGAGCTTTGCTTGATTATTTTAGAAGAACTTCCCCTGGTATTCTCCATTCCCTCTGTCTTCCCTACTCCCTCCTTCCAAGGGATTCCCTGAGCTCTAAGGGGAGGGATTGATGGAGACATTTCCTTTAGAGTTGTGTGTTCCAAGGTTTCTCTCTCTGTGTGTAGGTCTGCCTTGAATCTCTGTATTTTTTCCTATCTGTTGCAGGAGGAAGCCACTTAAATCATGATTGAATAAGACACCAATTTGTAGGTATAGCAGGATATCATTAGGATTCATTTCGTTATTACATACCATGGCTCTAGGTCTCCTTACTGCTCCTCTAATGTCCTTCATTTCTGCATGTCTTTACCCTCACTCCTTCTCTCAATTGAATCTTCTCTCCCTTTCCTCACTTGATTCTCCTGTTCTTATCCTTTTTCCCACTCCTGCTCCATTCCATCCATAAAAATTTATTCTATTTCCTTCTCCCAGGAAGATCCACGTGTCTCTCTAGTCCCATCCTCTATGCTTATCCTATCTGGGACTATGGATTGTAGTTTGGTTATTTATTTAAAGGCTAATATATAATATAAATGATTCTATGCAATATTTATCCTTCTGGGTCTGGGTTACCTCACTCAGGATAATTATTTCTAGTTTCAACAGTTTTCCTGAAAATTTAATGCTATTATTTTTTAAAATTGTTTTTATTTAGCAATATATTTTTCTTTTCTCCTTTCCCTTCCTCTCCTCTCCTGTTCTACCCTACCAATGACCCCAATTTGCTCAGGAGATCTTGTCTTTTTCTACTTCCCATGTAGATTAGATCCATGTATGTCTCTCTTAGAGTTCACTTTGTTGTCTAAGTTCTCTGGGATTCTGATAGGCTAGGTTTTCTTTGGCTTATGTCTAAAAACCACTTATGAGTGAGTACATACTATAATTGACTTCCTGGGTCTGGGTTACATCACACAATATGATGTTTTCTAGCTCTATACATTTGCCTGCAAATTTCAAGATGTCATTATTTTTTTCTGATATGTAATACTCCATTGTGTAAATTTATTACAATTCCCTTTTCCATTCTTTGGTTGAGAGGCATTTAGGTTGTTTCCAGGTTCTGGTATTAATTAATTACCAATTAATTAATGGTATCAATTATCTTATGACAAATAATGCAGCTAAGAACATAGTGGAGCACATGTCCTTGTGGTATGATTGAGCATGTTTGGGTTATATACCCAAAATTGGTACTGCTGGATATTGAGGTAGGTTCTTTCCCAATTTTCTGAGAAATTTCTATACTGACATCAAAAGGGGCTGTACCAGTTTTCACTTCAACCAACCATGTAGGAGTGTTGCCTTTATGCCACATCCTCTCTTGCAAAAGTTGTCATAAGTGTTTTTGATCTTGGCCTTTCTGAAAAGTGTAAGATGGAATCTCAGAGCTGTTTTGATCTGCATTTCTCTGATGACTGAGGATGTTGAGTATTTTCTTAAGTGTCTTTCAGTCATGTTAGATTCATCTGTTGAGAGTTCTCTGTTTAGGTCTATACACAATTTTTAATTGGATTATTTGTTCTTTTGATTACCAATTTCTTGAGTTCTTTGTATATTTTGGAGATCAGCCCTGTCTGATGTGGGGTTGATGAAGATCTTTTTTCAGTCTGTAGTCTGCCATTTTGTCTCATTGACTGTATCTTTTGCTTTACAGAAGCTTTTCAGTTTCAGGAGTTATCATTAATTGTTTCTCTCAGTGTCTGTGCTATTGGGGTCATATTTAGGAAGTGATCTCCTATGCCAATGTGTTCAAGTGTTCAATGTGTTCACTTTCTCTCCTATAAGGTTTAGTGGAGTTGATTTTATGTTGAGGTCTTTGATCCATTTGGACATGAGCATGGTGATTGATATGGATCTATTTTCATCCTTCTACATGTTGATACCCAGTTATGTCAGCACCATTTGCTGAATATGCTTTCTGTTTTCCATTTTATATTTTTTTGCTTCTTTGTCAAAAATCAGATGTTCTTAGATGTGTGGATTGATATTCTTGTTTTTGATTCTGTTACATTAGTCCTCGTGTCTGTTTTTATGCCAATACCAGGCTATTTTCAGTACTGTAGCTCTGTAGTAGAGTTTGAAGTCAGGGATGGTGTTGCTTCCAGAAGTTCTTTTATTTTACAGGATTGTTTTGGTTATCCTGGGGCTTTATACTTTTTTATATGAAGTTGTGTGTTGTTCTTTCGAGGTCTGTGAAGAATTTTGCTGGGATTTTGATGGGCACTGCATTGAATCTTTAGACTCCTTTGGTGAGATTGCCATTTTTACTATGTAAATTTTACCTACCCAAGAGCACAAGAGATCTTTCCAGTTTCTGGTGTCTTCTTCAATTTCTTTCTTCAAAGATTTAAAGTTCTTTTCATGTATGTCTTGTTTGGTTAGAGTTACTGCAAGATATTTTAATGTTATTTGTGGCTATCGTGAAGGGTGTTGTTTCTCTGATTTCTTTCTCAGCTTCTTTATCAGTTGTGTAAAGGACAGATATTGATTTTTTTAGTTAATCTTGTATCATACTACATTACTGTAGGTATTTATGATTAGTAGAAGTTCCTTGGTATATATTTTAAAGTCGCTTACATAAACTATCATATCATCAGCAAATAGTGAGAGTTTGACTTCTTTTCTGATTTGTATCCTCTAGATCTCCTTTTGTTGTTTTATTTCTCCAGCTAGAATCTTAAGTACTATATTGAATAGATATTGAGAGAGTGTACAACCTTGTCTTGTTCAGTGGGATGATGGGAGTTTCTCTCCATTTAGTTTGATGTTGGCTGTTGGCTTGCTGTATATTGTCTTTATTATGTTTAAGTATATTCCTTGTATCCTTGCTCTCCAAGACCTTTATCATACAGGGATGTTGTATTTTCTTTATCCATTCTTCTGTTGATGGGCTTCGAGTTTGTTTCTAGTTTCCCACTATTATGGGTAAAGAAGCAAGGAACATGGTTGAGCAATTGCCTCTGTGGTAGGATGAAACTCCCTTTGGGTGCATGCCCAAGAGTGGCATAACTGGGTCTTGCGGTAGATCAATACTCAACTTTCTGAGGAACTTTCATATTGATTTTCATAGTGGTTATGTAAGCTTTCCCTCTCATCAACAAAGGAGAAGGACTTGCTTTGCTCCACTTCCTCACTTCTATGAACTGTCACTTGTATTGTTGATATTAGCCCTTCCCACAAGTGTAAGATGAAATCTCAAAGTAGTTTTGTTCTGCATTTTCTTGATGGCTAAGGATGTTGAACATTTCTTTAAGTGTTTCTCAGGCATTAGAGTTTACTCTATTGATAATTATCTGTTTAGATATGCATCACATTTTTAAATTGGATTATTTTTTTGGATTTTTGATATCAAGAATCTTGAAGTCTTTATGTATTTTGGATATTAGCCCTCTATTGGATGTGGAATTGGTAATAAAAAAAATCTTTTTCCATTTTGTAGGTTGCTACTTTATTCAAATGATTGTATCATCCTTACAGAAGATTTTTAGTTTCACAAGGTCCGTTTTATTCATTGTTGATCCTAGTGTCTGCATTAAGAATGTTCTATTCAAAAAGTCTATTTTTATGCCAGTGGCTTCAAGGCTATTCCCCACTTCCTCATTTATCAGGTTCAGTGTACCTGGTTTTATGTTGAAGATTCTTACCCATACCCCTCTTGACTTGAGCATTTCCAGGGTGGTAAGTATGGCTATATCCACATTGTTTTCGATGAAGCAATTTGTTGAAGAGTCTGTCTTTTATCTTCCCACTGTATTTCTGGCTTCTGTGTGAAAAGTCAGTTGTACACAGATGTGTGGATTTATTTCTAGATCTCTGATTTGATTGATCAGAGTGTCTGTTTTTGTGCCAATACCATGCTGCTTTTATTACTATAGCTTTATAGAACAACTTGAGATCGGGAATGGTGAGGCCACCCACAGTTATTCAAGATTGTTTTATCTGTACTTAACAAAACAAGGACATAGGCTATAGTCTTATTTTTGTTCTTCAATGAATCTTGCAGATATTTCTGCCAATCACTAAATTATTCTTTTCACTGTGGTTTCTCTACAAGTTCAAGTACAAATCTTCCTTAGTTAAGAGGTTCATTGTTGTCCTAAGGTAGCACTGTGATACTCTTTCAACATCTTGGTTCTCTTTCAAATTCATTAAATTCATTTCCTTCTCTGTCTGTATATTTTATTGCTGTGTACGTTTTCAGGGCTGACCATTTGGTACTGGATAACCAATTGCTATGTTCTTTCCCAGAGAAGATTGTTTCTTCTTGAGTGTCTTAATTATGACTCTTTATTCCATTTCTATTCCATAGACAGAGGTCTAAAATTATGTAACCCAAGGCTATGACACTTCTTCCTTTTTCTTTCCTCATGCCCCCATTATCATTCTAGCACTAGAGTGTCTGTGAATGTTGTACACTCCTTTATGAAATTATATATTGCTTTATATATGTGGTTTTTATATGGAAGTTTACTTTTCTTTAGAAGTTAATAAGGCCCAAATGTTACATCATTTATTTTGTAAATGTTAATTGCTTTATAGATATTTAATAAATGGATGAAGAAACTAATGAGAGTGAGCAATAGTAATGAGGTATCCAACGTTCCAGAAGGCATGGATTAATTACTTTAACTGCTAATGTATCTGGCCTTATGTAAATACTGAAGGGTCAGGAAGAGGTCAACAATGAAATCTGGACAACCCTCAGATAATTCCATACCAATTTTAAGCATCAATTCATTTGTGTATTCTAGTTGGCAAAAATATAAGTAATAAGTTCAAAGCCTGGGAAATATATAAAAATAATTCAAATGATATTTCTTTTAAATGACAATAGCATACTGCTCTTTTTCATGGACATGTGTGAACATACAAGCAGTAAATAAAAGCATAGCTTGTTTCTCAAAGGGAAGTAGTATTTGTCATCTTTTGTTACTTCAACATTATCCTAATAATTGTTCAAAAACAATTAGCTAAGATGGTGTCTCATTTAGCTAAGGTAATTATGTTAGCTTATACAAGGCAGATTATATCTTTATTTAATATTTTGAAGTGTGATCAAAGCAAGTTAAAATTTAATGGCTTTTATTTGTATTTTAATATCACCCTGTAATGTTTCCAGAAGTTCTTATTTCTTCTTCAGTAACTACACCATATTTCAGAAATATACCATAGGTGGAAACAGTCACAATTTATATATTAATGGAGTAAAAAAAGCACAAGGAATAGGATTATCTTATACTTAAAGAAATATTTGGCCAATGGTGCATTATAATACCCCTTTAACCACAAAGTTCAGTTTAAATTTTATAAGCTCATTACTAAAAAAAGAGAAATATTCATTAACAAAGGAGAGATTTTAGTAAGCTTGTGAGATGCATTAAAGTGATAAACAAGTATTGCTGAAGTATTTTAGAGGAAGTCTTCAGCCTACAATCCACACAAAGTCATATGTCTAAGATCTGCCATGAATCTTAGGAGCAAAGATGCTGTATTCAATTCAGGGCAGTTACAAATGGGAGAATATATATTTGGAAGAGTTGACTGACCCTATGTATGTATATCTTCTTTCCTCCAAGAGAAATAACTTTAAAAAAAAACAGTTCTGTTTTTGAGACATGAAGAAATTTCCTCAAGGGGCTTGAAAATTCCTAAAGTACATAAGTTATTCAAAGTTTCTCCAGAGCAAAATTCTCAAAAGTATAATGCCTTCTCTGTCTCTCTGCTACTCAGTTTCTCAAAGTAAGTTCATGCTATCAGCATTGTCTACATGTAGAGAAATAGATATCAGCTTCTACAAGATTACGGTAAAAATAAACACATTCAGAACTCAGAAGATTAAAAATCTCAAAATTAAAAGAAGTTACTGAGTATCCAGAACAATTACTAATGATAGATTTTATCTGAATTCCTTAATTCTGAAAATTTGATGCTCTAAATATATAGAAAGGGGCATAAACCAGAAAGAGACAATCATAACACATACAAAGGAATATACTAAGTATGAGTACTTTGTTTCTGTAATTCATTTTTATTGACAACAATGGACATTGTAAGATGGAGGAACGATGTCATGACTTACATGGTGATTATTATTTCAATCATATAGACCTTTATGTAAAATTCCTATATATAAATCAATCAATCATTTTATAGTCTCAAACAAAGAAGTGAAGAGACGTTTCTAGACACTAGATAAATACTGAATTCAGAGGAGTACAGTGTACTAGGAACAGAAAGACAGATAAAGGATAGATCGAACTCTATAAATTGGTTTAATAAATCATAGTTTACAAATAGAGACTGATAAATGTCATACATGGTCATTTTTGACAGTCATAGTTCCTTAAATAAAATCTAAATCAAAACACAATGAAGATTGCAATTTGACTTAATAATAAAAATGACTACTTTGTGTACTTATCTATTTTCAAGCAGAATATTTTGAAAGATTAAGATTTAAATATTATTAATATGTTTTCTCAGAACCAGTACTGTAGCTTAGGGGTATAACCGTTGCCCAGTATGTATGAAGCCCCGAGTTTAATGACCAGTACTGAAAAAAAATTAAAAATATTTTTCACTGAGATGACAAATGTTTTCTGTTCTATTACTCATTTCCAGCGAGCATCTATCAATTTATGCTAAAGCTATAAATCAATATTTGGTGACTGTACAGTTTGGTTCTCAGAAAGCTACATGCATCCTTAGCCCTCTACAGTGTTGTCTCAAGTTCTCCGTAAAATTTCCTCGTCAACAGATACCTCTCTTGTAGCAAAAGTCAGCAGATTCCTTGTTATTATCCATTCTTCTCAAGCCATTTAAATTTGTTAGTGATTCCCCTCGTCTTTAAATCCTATCTCCTTTGACTTCTCTGATACTACGGCTCCCCGTGCTTCCTTCCTGCCATTCTTCAGCTGTCTTTGTTTCCATGCTTTTCTCCTTTGCCTGTGGTGTTAGTGTTTCAACATTGCACTGGTTTGAGAGTAACTTGGTTTTCGCTTATGCTGAAGGCTCTTTTCTTGGGATTCGCCATTTATACCTAGAAACTGAAGGTGGTGTCTATACTTTTGTTCAGGTTTTTGTTTTTGTCTCACAAACATTACAAATCTTTCAAGACCATTTTATTTTCTCCCAAAGTTGCATTTTATTGATTATTTGGGAATTTTACATCCTACACTCACAACACACTCATTTCTTAGGTCGTCCAGATCCACCCCTCCTTGTGAATTCCCTTCCCCTCAAAAGAATGAAGAAGAAGAAGAAGAAGAAGAAGAAGAAGAAGAAGAAGAAGAAGAAGAAGAAGAAGAAGAAGAAGAAGAAGAAGAAGAAGGAAAAAATAAGTCTAATTTGTGTTGCCCACGTACACACTAGAGCATGGTTAGCCCCTTAAAGAGAACTGAGTCCTTCCCTACCTGCTCCTCTCCCAGAAGCCTCCACTTATGCGGAGCTATATTTCAGCATCTTTATCACAATTTTTAAAGATTTCTTTTCAATAGCTTTCTGTCTAGGCTGTTACTGCTCTGGGGGTGATGTTATGGGTTGTCAGAGAAGCCTTCTATGTCCCTCTTTCTCACCTGTGTATCTACGGACAGTGATATCATCGCAAAAGTAGATTCCTTGTCCTTTCCAGTCAGTGAGAGCACAGACCATGGATATTCACGTGGTCCCCAGCATCAGCACGTGCCACGGACCTCAGAATAATCTCCAGTGGCAGGACAGATCACAGAAATCACCACGGCCCTCTGCCACCACAGCACAGGCCACAGATGCCATCATAACTCTTCTAAGCAGCACGGGCCAAGGACATCAACACGGCTTCTGGGACAATATGGGTCACACACACACACCAATGCCATTTCCAGTCGTAGCCTGGCCCGTGTACGTAAATATGGTCACAGCAGCACAGCACAAACCATGGACATGGATATGGCCTTCAGGGGCAGCATGATCCATGACATCAACATGATTGCAAGTGGCAGAACAGACCATAGACATCTGTCTGGCCCTTGATAATAAAAAATGGCCATGTACATCAATACAACACATGGCCGCAGTAGGACCAAGATCCCAACAAGGACCTTAGCAACAGCTTCAGGTGTCACTGTAGGCCACTCACATCAACATGGTACCTGGCAACAGCACCACCCCCAAAAATAAACATGGACTTAGTCGGCAGCACAGACCAAGGATGACCTTTGGTGATAGTAAATGTAGGCTACGGACATCTTCACAGCCATCTGCTGCTGCAGAACCGTGGATATCTATATGAACCTTGGGCAACAACATGCATGGGGCAGCAGACCACAGATACCAAGGTGACCTCCAGAGACAGCATGGACCATAGAGGTCTTTTGAGTTTGTATAATCCAGAAAATGAACTGTTTCTTCAATTCAGGTATCCTGTTGTTGCTCAGAGCCAGTGCAATCGAGTGGCTGGGCAGTGAGTATTGGGATTGAGTCTGTGCAAACCCTAGCCTTCTGCACACCATCCTGTTGGCCCTGCTCAGTTAAGCCATGTTGCCCAGATCCAGTTCCACCTCTCTCCACTGCACACTCACCATTCTGTTCCCACATCTTTTCCATCTCTTCATCGCATAGCAGTCATCACAGTGACACTGGAAACTGCAGTGTGTCCCATCGGATTTTCTTATTTTACCACAATAGTTTTAACTGCAAATATTCATTGCAACGAGTTGTTGATCTGATGCAAGGATTCTTGTATCTGGAGCATCTAAATACTGGAGGATAGCTAAGACTCATCTCGAATATCCCATTGATGCCCAGAGTTGGGATGATGTTGGGTCTAGGTAGGAGGTCCGGGGTAGGTTCCATGTAAGCTTCTGGCTTAGCGGCACACCTTCCCAACTTCAGCAACTGCTGCCCTTGCCTCCCAATCCAATACCAAATCCCAAATGAATAAGTTCATTTGTTGAAACTGGGTTGACTATTTTTATCCTTGCCGCCACACGGATAGAATTCTTTAGACATTTTTGTCTCAGTTTTGTAGATGTTTCTCTCTGTTTTATTCTACATGGCGTTGGTATATCAATATCATTCTTACTTCTCTTGAGTTGGCTCCACCTCTACATGTTTACCACCACTGCCTTTGAACAAGTCTTTGCATAAATCCCCCATGCCTCTCCTAGTGACAGAATGACTTCTAAGTGATCTCCCAGGATCCACTCCTTATATAAGTCCCATGCTATCATTATACTCATGAGTGCTCTAGTGATCTTCCTAAAATGTAAACTTCCCTTTTCATACATATACAATGTGTATTGTATTGGTTACTTTTATGTTATTGTGCAAAATATCACTATCAAAAGCAACTTACAGAATTAAGACCTGATTTTGGGATTTTGTTCCAGAGAGACAAGAATCATGCTTCCATCATGGCTGGGAAGCATGACAGCAAGGAATAGCCATGGTGCCTGGAGCTGAGAGCTGAGAGGAAGCACACATCTTCAACTGCAGTGCAAAGAAGAGGAAATAACAGGGAAGTACACCAAAGCCTGCCTCCCATGACATACTTCCTCCAGCAAACTGCATCTTCTAGATCTTGTAAAACAGCGCCAACTGTAAAACAAATGTTCAAGAATAGGTGCTGCATAGAAGAATGTTTCTCATTCAAGTCATCCCATCTCACAATAACCCTCAGTAAAAATAAGTAAATAAATAAATAAAAATGATTAAATATTGGGTTTGTGTGTTCTCATCCTTTATCCGTTCTTCCACTGAGAACTCACCATTTTCCCTCTAACTCCTGTATCCTGTTTGTGTTTATGCAGTTTCCAATAAATACCAGAACAGACCAGTTTCCAAAGTATCTCTGGTACCTTTAACTTCCACTTGACTCCTTCTACCCGTCTTTCTGAGTCAGGTTAACCACTTCAGTGAAGGCTTCCATACTTTCCCAATGCTCTGACAACATAACAGACGCCAGCAAATTATGGGAGGAGGCGTGTATTTGGGGTTCACCTTTTCAGGGTATTCTAGTTCATCATGGGGGGAATGTAGTAGCATCAGGCAGGGGTGTACTAGTGTGTGTTTGCAGGATCATAAGGTAGCTGGTCAGATGGCAGTAGTCCACCAGAAATCAGAGACAGGACCCTGCTGCTCAGTCGTCAGAGGACTTCATAACTCACATCTTACAACCAGGTACCGTGTGCCCAAAGTGTCACAAACTCTGCAAATTACTCTACAGCCTGGGACCAAATGTTCAAACAAACAAGCCTGGTGCACAGACCAGATATTCAAACCATAATAGTTTCTGCAATCAAATTTATAATTTTGATTATGGTAAGTTTTTTTGACACATTTTGACATCTTTGTGGAAGGACCTACATTTCTTATTCCTACAAAATATAGCATGCATGTTGACTTACGGAGAACAGAAATGCTGAGGTCATATCCTAACAATATGATACAACTTGCTATTACCTTAGTATTTAACACAATATTTAGCTGTAGAGTAATAATACAGTTAAGAGAATGGATAGATTTTTTACTAAAAATAATGTTAAAG
The DNA here is from genome assembly GCF_982192425.1 of Myodes glareolus. Lineage (NCBI taxonomy): Eukaryota > Metazoa > Chordata > Mammalia > Rodentia > Cricetidae > Myodes > Myodes glareolus. The sequence goes on along the minus strand of NC_142043.1, from coordinate 21,255,707 downwards.
CTTACTCTTGAAATCAGAATTTCAGATGTATATATAAAATTTAGTAGCTAAAAACTCAAGGCTTCATTATAAGATTTTTCAAAAGTTAGCATTCTAATACTAGAAGGTAAAGTGTTAAATTGTATTTAGTCAAATTATTAAGTTATTAAGTATTAATAATTATAAGACAACTGTTTATTAAAAGTTCAGTGACAATGCTCTAATCCAAGACAAAAATGACTTTTTGTAGCATATGACATGTTAAGAATGACAACAAGTGTACTTGTCCTCCACATCTAAATTACAGGGGACTTTGTATTAACATGTTCTACATGGAGAACTTTTCATGTGGGAGAGAGAAATGAATTTGCTATTGAATCTTCTGACTTTGACTTCCCTGTGGTTAATTTTCACCTAACAGTATGTGGTAAAATCAAATGCAGTTTTCGGTCATTCTTGGCTGACATGGTTGTTTAAAAGAAGGCTACCCGCTGGATTGGGAATGAAAAAAGTATTGACTGAATGTAGCAAAATCGATCAAACCTTTTAATGTTTTACATCTGTTTATTTCCTACTACATTTCAAATGGGTTGACTGATTTAGATAAAATTTCCTGCACTTCACTTTTAAGCATGAAGATTAAAGGAAGGCCAATTACAGAAGAAAATTTCCAGTATGCAAGGTTTGTCTCCACAAAACTCTTAATCTTCATATGAGATGAGAACATTTTTTGAACAAAATTATAAAATAGATCTAATATGTGTGTCCACAATGACAGCATATGTTTTTCTTCTAATTTCTTCTCTGTAATGTAGCTTTTCTTATGAACAGATCAGGCACATTTCTAGTTAGAACTCGAAGGTCTAGCTTGTTCCTGCCTCAAAAACATAAGCAACAACTATAAGATAAAGATGCATTCACAGATGGGGGCAGGTTTCCTACGGAACTGTGAAGCACCCCAAGTCCCTTGTTTTATTTGTGGGCCATTGTGTTAAATTATTCATGAAACCTTGGGAAATAGATTTAACATGTCATTGATTTTTCAACCCAAAATGAACTAAAAAAATCTACCTACCTTGTTAATTTGAAAATTATGTAAGAATTCAAAATTCCAGAGTAGGACACCTGATATATATTCATGCTTAATAATGATGTTTCTACTTATTTATGTCACTGATTCCCAACAGACAATGTCTCCCATATCATCCAAATAAAGCAAAAAGCAAGCCACATTTCCTTTGAAATGTTGTTTAACCTATTTATTATTATTATTATTATTATTAGTAGTAGTAGTAGTAGTAGTAGTAGTAGTAGTAGTAGTAGTAGTAGTAGTACTTTTGTGAGAAGATATCAGAGGAATAAACAGACATGGAGAAAATTTTTGGCACCTATGCTTCAGACAAGGGAAAATTAAATCTAGAAACCCACTTCCCACTCAATATATGGGACAATGAACTGGAATGTTCTCAAAAGGACAAATATAAATGGTTGATAAATATTTTCTAAAGTGTCAAACATTTTTAGTCATTGGGGAAATGCAAATAAAAGCTACTTCAGGACTTGATATGATCCCAGTCAGGATGACTACCACCAAGGAAATAAATGGCAGCAAATGGTGGTGCAGAAGTAAAAAAAAATAAAATTTAAAAAATTATAATTAAATAAACAGAAAGTGTGTTCACTGTTGATAGGAGTGTAAGCTGGTTCAGTTACTATTAAAATGAATAGGAAAGTTTCTCAGAAAACTAGAATGAACTATCATATGACCTAACTAAACCCCTCTTTGGCATAAGCCCAAAAGACTATATCATAACTTGGAGACACTTGCATACCTATCTTTATTTCTGTTCTTTACAAATGCAAAGAAATAGAATCAGTCGAAATGTCTTTCAACAGATGAATTAATAATAAAATCATGGCTCATATATGCAGTGTAATTTTATTCACCCATAAAGAAAAATGAAATCTTGAAACATGTAGGAAATGGGTGAAACTAGAAAATTTTATACTAAATGATGTAAAGCAGGCTCAGATAGAAGAAGATCACCTTTTCACTCTCATGTTCAGATCCTAGTTTAATATGATTGCACTTCCATGGAACTGAGTGTGATAAAGTATGGGAAATTATAAAGGGGTCCACAAGAGGTGAAAGAGACATTCTGGGATGGGTGTGGGGCAGAGTAACAGATTGTCATGGGTGTGGAGGGGGGAAGTTGGAGGCAGAAAGGTGCCAGCAGGGAGAAGAGGTGATGGGGTGGTGAGGAGTGAGCTGGGAAGTTTGACACAGACTAAGTGCTTATGAAGCCGCCATAAGGAAGCTTGTTACTCTGAGGACTGCATAAACAGTGAAATCTAATTCAAAAGGAAGAAACCATAAAACCATTAATCCTTAGCCAATAACAATATTACACCAATTAGAATGAAATGTTATTCATTTTATCTTTTCTTTTTAAAATTGAGAATTAATAATTTTTCATACAAATTATTGTCCTAATGATCCTCCCTATCTCCCCACCTACAAATATCTAAAACCTGCCTTGTTATCTGAAAAAAAAACAAACAGGTACTTAAATAATAGTAATAAAATTGATAAAACAAAAACAGACAACCATGAATAGGAAAAAACAAACAAACAACAACCAAAGAGCCAAGGAAACAGCACAAGAAACACATAAGGTCAGAGGAATTCCTACTAGCCAATACAACAGTCCATAAACACATGAAATTTGAAGCTATAACATATATGTAAAAGACATGAAGGGTAAGAAAAATATCCAGACCAACCATTATGAGAGGAAAAAAAACAAAAATAATAAACAAAAAAACCAACTTTGAAATTAATTGTTTTGTTTAGCCAGTCTACTGCTGGACATGGAATGTGGTTTCTGTAATCTATGAAACTAAATTGGAGAAACTAATATTTCATTTTCCAGTGGTTATCATTTAAAGATAACGACAGGATTAGGGATCGGAGTTTATGTCCACTACTTTTTTCGTTACTGGAACCCTATTTGGCTCAGACATGTGCAGGCCCCACTCATACTGCCACAGTCTCTGTGAGTTCATATGTACATCAGTCCTACTCTAATCAGGAATGAAGGCTCTAGGTAGGCATCAGCTTAACTTCCTCACTGTCAATGAATCCCGTAGGTATTATCTTCACCAATAAGACTTCACCATTACCTTGTGGAGAACAACCAATATCCTAGGCAATATCTTGGGTTGTTTAGGAGTTCCAGTGGGGTACCATTTGGACAACATATAAAATTCTATTCCCCCTCCCAAGGGTGATCCAATCCTTCATCCAGTCCCTTATTCTATAATTAATGTTGTGGGATTCCCCTCTGTATGCTGTGAATACCATTTGTTAATAAAGAAACTGTCTTAGGCCTGTGATAGGGTAGAGTAGAGTTAGGCAGTGAAAAGTAAACTGAATGCGGGAAGAAAGAAGGTAGAGTTTAGAGAGAAGTTATTGAGCTGCCACCAGAGACAGACGCACTGAAACTTTGCTGGTAGTCACTACCATGTTGCAATACACAGATTAATGGTGATGGGTTAAATTAGTATGTAAGAGTTCGCCAATAAGAAGCTGGAGCTAATGGGCCAAACAGTGATTTAATTAACACAGTTTCTGTATGGTAATTTTGGGAGTCTGTGAAGCTGGGAAACAAACAAGCGGCCTCCCTACTACAACTGAGCCTCTGGTTAAATAGACTGTAGCCTGATTATTGAAGACTTGACAGCTAATGCCAACATATACTTTAATACATACCATATTTGTCTTTTTGACTGTGGGTTATCTTACTCTGAATGACTTTTTTCTACCTCCACCATCCATTTACCTGTGATTTTCATGATTTCACTTTTATAGCAGTTAAGTAATATTCCATTGTGTAAATGTGTCACATTCATTTAATCTATTTGTCTATCAACAAACAACTAGTTTGCTTCTAACTTCTGGATATTATGAATAAAGCAACAATAAACATGGTTGAGCAAGTGCCTCTACAGTAGAATGTCTTGTTTTTTAGCTGTATTCCAAAAAGCAGTATAGCTGAATCTTTAAGTAGATTCCTAAGGAACCCCCACATTGATTTCCACAATGTTGCTCAAGTTTGTACCCACATCACCAAGTTTGTACCCCATATCCTCAAAGAATGAGCTGTCATTCATTTTATTGATTGCTGTATGGTGGAACGGATTGCATTCTGCCGCCCGGGTAGCTTAACCCCAAAATAATCACAGAAACTGTATTCATTTAAACATTGCCTGTCCCATTATTTCTAGCCTCTTATTGGCTAACTCTCACATCTTGATTAACCCATCTTCCTAAATGTGTATCACCACTTGACTGTGGCCTATCGACAAGAGTCTAACCAGTGTCCATCTTGGGCAGGAGCATCTGCCACACTTCCCTTCTTCCCAGCATTCTGTTCTGTCTACTCTGCTCACCTAAGGGCTGCCCTATTAAAAGGTCAAGGCAGTTTTCTTTATTCAACCAATGAAAGCAACACATAGAAAGAAGACCCTCCTACAATTGATCTTGGCCATTCGAACTAGTGTAAATGAAATCTGAAAGCACTTTTTATTTGCATTTTCTCAGTTGATAAGGAAGATGAACAATTTTTAAATGTTTTTCTGCTCTTTGTGTGTTCTCATTTGAGAATACTCTTTTTAGATCTGCCTTATTTTTAATTGAGTTATTTGTTTTCTTGCAGTGCATTTTTTCTTTGGATGTTTTAGAGGTAGGGTTTCTTTGTGTAGCCCTAACGGTCCTAGAACTAGCTATATAGACCAGGCTAGACTTGCTTACAGATATCTGCCTGCCTTTTCCTGGTGATATCTCCTGGTGTTGAGCTTAAAGCATGCTCCCCCACTACCCAGCTTTAGATATTACCCTTTTTAAGGTGTGAAGTTGATAAAACAACAACAACAACAACAACAAATAAAAACTTTTCGCTCTTGTCAGGCTGCTACTTTGTCAATGACGGTGTCTCCTGCTTCATAGAAGTTTTCGGTTTTTTGAATTCCCAGTTATTAATTTCTATTATTAATACCTATGCTATTGGTTTTCTATTCAGAAAGTATTTTCCTATGCCAGTTGTTCAAGACTATTTTCCAAGTTCTCTTCTATCAGATTGAATATATCTGGTCTTATGTTGAGATTCTTGATTCATGTGGCCTTGAGTTGTACACTGGGTGATAATTATGGATCACTTGCCTTCTTCCAAGTGAAGCCTTCCAGTTTGAACAGCACCATTTTTAAAGATGCTGTCTCTTTTCCAGTGAGCATTCATGGCTCCTTTATTTAAAAAAAATCAGATGTGTACAGTTGTATTTGTTTTTATGCTAATACCACACTATTTTTATTACTATAGCTCTGTAGTATAATTTGATGTCATGGATGTTGATACATTCAGGAATTCTTTTATTATTCAGGATTGTTTAATCTAGCCTGGGTTTTTCACATTTCCATATAGAGTTGAGGATTGTCCCTTTAAGATATGTGAAGAATCGTGTTGGAATTTTCATGAGGATAGCACTGAATCTGTAGATGGCTTTTGGTAGGGTGGCCATTTTTGCCATTAACCATGTTGACCCATGAACATGGGAGATCTTTCCATATTTCTATGTTGTCTTCAATTCCTTTCTTCAACATCTTAAATTTTTATTATACAACTCTTTCACTTGCTTGGTTAGTGTTACCCCCACCTTGGTTTTTAGGCAACTCTGAAGTAGTTATTTTCCTGATTTCTTTCTCAATCCATTTGCCATTTGTATAGAGGAAGGCTACTGATTTGGGGGTATTAATTTTGTATTCCTGCTGATTTGCTGAAAGTGTTTATGAGCAATAGGAGTTATCTGGTACTAATTTTAAGCTCACTTAAGCATACAATCAGATCATCTGCATAAAAAATACTTTGACTTCTTTCTTTCATATTTGTAACTCCTTGATCTCCTGTAGTTATTTTATTATGCTAGCTGACTTCAAGTACTTTACTAAATAAGTATGTGAGAGCAGACAGCATTTTTTTGTGCCTGATTTTAGTATAAATGCTTTGATTTTAATTCAACTGCTTTGAGTTTTGTTCTATTTAGGTCGACGTTGGCTGTGGGCTTGTTCTGTTCTGGCTTCATTATACTGAGGTATGCCCAGTGTATCCAGTACTTTTATTATGAAAGGGTGTTTGACTTTGTCAAAAAGCCTTTTTTTTTCATTTAATGAGCTGATCATTTGGATTTTGTCTTTCATTTTATTCATATGGTGGATTTTTTTTTTTTTTTATCAAACTTGTTTGTTGAACCTTCCCTGTTTCTCGGGAATGAAGGCTACTTGGTCATAGTAGGTAATCTTTTTTACGTGTTCTAATATTCAGTGTGCAACCATTTTATTAAGAAGTTTTAGATCTATGTTCATAAGGAAAATTGATGTGCAATTTTCTCTTTTTGTTCAGTTTTTATGTGGCATAAGGATCAGGATAACTGTCATCTTACTAAAAGAATTTGTCAATGTTCCCTGTTTCTATTTTGTGGAATAATTAGAGTAGTATTGTGTAAACTGAGGCTGCTCATTTATTCCTGGGCACCCAGACCCAAATATTCACACAGAAATTCTATTAATTGCAACACTGTTTGACCGATGTCCAGGTGTATTTCTAGTTAGCTATGACATCTTAATTAATTAATTAACAAAATAACTCATTTCTATTATTTTCTATTTTACCATGAGGCTTGTGGTTTGTTACCTCTTGCTTTTTGGTCAGCTACATGGGGTCTGCCTCCTTCAGCAACTACATGGTGTCTTCTTGACTCCACCTACTCTTTCTCTATATCTCCTGCAGCCTGGTTATTTTCTGCCCTGCCATAGGCCAAAGCAGCTTCATTTAAGCCAACTAAAACAATGCATACAGAAGGACACCCTACATCAGAAATGTCGCACACTCTTCTCTGAAAATCTTGTAGAACTCTGTGCAAAAGCCTTCTTACTCAGGGCTGTTTTGGTTTGGAGATTTGGGCATTTCTATTTCACTAGAGATTATTGCTCTGTTTAAATTGTATATATTATCTTGTTTTAACCTTGGTAAGTGGTATACATTAAGAAAATTATTTATTTCTGTTTGATTTTCCATTGGATTTTCTTGGTGCCTGCTGTTATATCCCCCTTTTTGCTTCTAATTTCGTTAATTTGAATCTTCTCCCTCCACATTTTAGTTAATCTGGATAAAGGCTTGCTAATCTTGCTGATTTTCTCAAAGAAGCAACTCTTTGTTTCAATGATTGTTTGTATTGTTTGCTTGTTTCTTTTTCATTGGTTTTAGCTCTAGGTTTGACTATTTATCACCATCTACTCTTTTGAAGTGTTATGTTCTTCTTTTTATTTTAGAGATTTTAAGTGTATCTTTAACTTACTAATATGAAATCTCTCCAATTATTTATTGCAGGCACATAGTACTATAAGCTTACCTGTTAGAATTGCCCCTATTGTGTTACATAGGATTTCATTTTCATTTAATTCTAAAAAGTTTTAATTTCTCTCTTTACTCACTTTTTTCATTCAGTGGTGAACTGTTCAGTTATCATGAGTTTGTAAGCTTTTTGTTGTTTCTGTTGTTGACAACCAACTTTAACCCATGGTGGGCAGATAGGATGCAGGGTGTTATTTCAATTTTCTTGTATCTGTTGAGACATGCCTTGCGTCCAAGTACAATCTTCCTTTCTTACTCCATCTCCTTGTCTCATTGGGTAACACCTGAGGCAGTATCTCTCTGGAAACCAATTTAATACTTTCAAATCAACAATGTCTCCTAGATTCTGTTTTCTGGTCTTCAAATCAAATGTGATAGTTTAGAAAATGTAAGGAAATCTAAAAACTCAATAGCAAAAAAGGAAAAAATACCATTCAAAAGGAAAAATAAATCTAAACAGATTATTTCCTAAAAGAAGACATAAAAATGATGATCAAATGCATTAAAAGTGTTCAATGTCAAGGAAATATAAGCCAAAATAGCAATGAAATATCACCACCTATCATTAAGAGTGATTGTTATAAAAAATTAAACACAGAAACCATTGGGGAAGAAGTGTAAAAAGGGGAACATTTGCACACGGTGGGTTGAATTCTGTATTGTACTGCTGTTAGAGAAAACAGTGCGCAGTTTTCTTAAAAATCATTAAGAATAGGGGGCTGGAGATATATATGGCTCAGTAATTAAGAGTTCTTGGTACTCTCCATAGGATCTTAGTTTGGTTCCCTGTATCTACATTCAGCAATTCACAACCATTTTCTCATCCATCTCTGGTTGACCCAGTATCTCTGGCCTCTGCAGACACTTGAACTCACAAGCACATGCCCACACTCACAAACACACACACATACACATACACACACACACACACACACACACACACACACACAGAGAGAGAGAGAGAGAGAGAGAGAGAGAGAGAGAGGAAGAGAAAAAGATAATTAAACAATAAAAATAATTATTTAAAACTGAAGTTCGGGCAGAGGACACAATGGAGGGGTAAGTGTGTTCCTGACCGCCACACAAGTCCGGAAAGGGAACACACAATCTTCCCTCCATCCTTACCTCCCTGGCTACTCCAAAGGGGTGGTTTCCCCCAGCTAAACCCCCTCTCCTCCTACGCCATCTCGGCTTTCTGCCTGGAACCCCTACCCTTTCTCTCTCCCTTTTTCAGGGCTTAAATTCCTCCAACTCTGCTTGGGTGGGCACTGCGGCCAGAATGGGTGGTGAGTGCAAACGGGAGGGAGTTTCTTTGTTTTAATAGCCTGCCTGCAGCAAATTAGGACTGCAGGCAAAGTGATTCCTGTATAGCAAGGGGCAATAATCCGGTAGCAGAAGATCCAGCAGAGGGAAGAGCCATTGGAGAGCATCTGAAGGAAGAGATGGGAAGGCACCAAGGCAAGAATTCCTCCAACATTCTGAAAAACAACATGAAAGCACCAGATCCCAGCGGTCTTACGACAGAAGGACTTGAACACCCTATTCCGGAAGAAGTGGAAAACATTGTCATTATGAAAGCAATAGAGTCTCTTAAACAGGGTATGAATAACTCACTTAAAGAAATAGAAGAGAAATATAACGAAAAATTGAAGAAATGAGTAAAGAAATGGAAGAGAAATATAACAAAAAGTTTGAAGAAATGAGTAAATTCGTAAATGATACCCTGGGAAACCAAGAAAAAACAATCAAACAGGTAATGGAATCAGTTCAAGAATTGAAAACTGAAATGGAGGCAGTGAAGAAAACACAAACCGAGGGCCGGCTGGATATGGAAAATAGAGGAAAACAAACAGAGACTTCAGAAACAAACATAACCAATAGAATACAAGAGATAGAAGAACGAATCTCAGATTATGAAGACACCATAGAGAAAATAAACTCTCTGACCAAAGAAAACAGCAAATCCAACAAATTCTCATCACAAAACATTCAGGAAATATGGGACATAATAAAAAAAAAACAAGTCTAAGAATAATAGGAATAGAAGAAGGAGAAGAATTGCAGATCAAAGGTCCAGAAAATATATTCAACAAAATTATAGAAGAAAACTTTCCCATCCTAAAAAAATACGATATTCCTATGAAGGTTCAAGAAGCATACAGAACGCCGAATAGACTGGATCAGAAAAAAAATCCCCTCGCCATATAATAATCAAAACACAAAGCATCCAGATTAAAGAAAGGATATTAAGAGCTGCAAAGGAAAAAGGTCAAGTAACCTATAAAGGTAAACCTATCAGACTTACACCAGACTTCTCTATGGAAACCATGAAAGCCAGAAGGTCCTGGATAGAGGTACTGTAGAAACTAAGAGACCATGGATGCAAGCCCAGACTATTATACTCAGCCAAGCTATTGTTCACTATCAACGGAGAAAACAAAATATTCCAGGATAAAAACAAATTTAAACAATACGTAGCTACTAATCCAGCCTTACAGAGAATATTAGAAGGAAAATCACAACCCAAGGAATCCAACATTCCCAACACAGCCTACAATAACTCAAATACCTAGCGACCCTTCACAAGCACAACTCAAAGAATGAAAACACACACACTCTACTACCCAAAAAAAATGACCGGAGTCAACAACCACTGGTCATTAATATCACTTAATATCAATGGACTCAATTCACCTATAAAGAGGCACAGACTTAGAGATTGGATACGAAAACAGGATCCAACATTCTGCTGTTTACAAGAAACACACCTCAACCACAAAGACAGACACCTACTCAGAGTAAAGGGATGGGAAAAGGTTTTCCAAGCAAATGGACCTAAGAAACAAGCAGGTGTGGCCATTCTAATATCTAACAAAATCGACTTCAAACTAAAATCAATCAGAAGAGATGGAGATGGACATTTCATACTCATAACTGGAACAATTCATCAGGAAGAAGTCTCAATCCTGAATATCTATGCCCCTAATATAAAGGCACCCACATATGTAAAAGAAACTCTTCTAGAACTCAAGGCAGTCATCAAACCACACACACTAATAGTAGGAGACTTCAACACTCCTCTTTCACCAATGAACAGGTCAATCAGACAGAAACCAAACAGAGAATTGAGAGACCTATTGGAGGTATTGAATCAAATGGACTTAACAGACATCTATAGAACACTCCACCCAAATAGGAAAGAATATACCTTCTTCTCTGCAGCTCATGGAACCTTCTCAAAAATTGACCACATACTCGGTAACAAAGCAAACTTACACAGATACAAAAAATATCAGTAACCACCTGTGTCTTGTCAGATCACCATGGATTAAAATTAGAATTCAACAACAATGCTTCCCCCAGGAAGCCAACAAACTCATGGAAGTTGAACAGTCAACTACTAAATCACCCCTGGGTCAAGGATTAAATAAATAAAGAAATTAAAGTCTTTCTTGAATTTAATGAAAACAAAGACACAACATACTCAAACCTATGGGACACTATGAAAGCAGTGCTAAGAGGAAAGTTCATAGCACTAAGTGCCCAATTAAAGAAAACGGAGAAAGCACACATTGGAGACTTGACAGCACACTTGAAAGCTCTAGAAAAAAAAGAAACTGATTCATCCAGGAGGTCTAGAAGACGGGAAATAATCAAACTGAGGGCTGAAATCAACAAAATAGAAACACAGAAAACAATCCAAAGAATCAATGAATCAAAAAGCTGGTTTTTGGAGAAAATCAACAAGATCGACAAACCCCTATCCAAATTAATCAAACAGCAGAGAGAGAACATGCAAATTAATAAGATCAGAAATGAAAAGGGGGACATAACCACAGACACAGAGGAAATTCAGAGAATCATTAGATCTTACTATGAAAGTTTACATGCCACAAAGTTGGAAAATGTAAAAGAAATGGACATTTTTTAGATAAGTACCATATACCAAAGTTGAACCAAGAACAGGTGAACAATCTAAATAGACCTGTTAGTCGCGAAGAATTAGAAACTGTTATCAAAAATCTCCCTACCAAAAAAAGCCCAGGACCAGATGGTTTCAATGCAGAATTCTACCAGAACTTCCAGGAAGAGCTAATACCTATACTCCTTAATGTATTCCACAATATAGAAACAGAAGAGTCATTGCCAAACTCCTTTTATGAAGCTACAGTTACCCTAATATCAAAACCACACAAAGACACAACCAAGAAAGAGAATTACAGGCCAATCTCACTTATGAACATCTACGTGAAAATTCTCAATAAAATACTGGCAAACCAAATCCAAGAACACATTAGAAAAATTATCCATTATGATCAAGTAGGCTTCATCCCAGAGATGCAGTGCTGGTTCAACATACGCAAATCTATCAATGTAATCCATCATATAAATAAGCTGAAAGAAAAAAACCATATGATCATTTCATTGGATGCTGAAAAAGCATTTGACAAAATTCAACACCCATTTATGATAAAGGTGTTGGAGAGACTGGGGATACAAGGATCATACCTAAATATAATAAAAGCAATATACAGCAAGCCAACAGCTAACATCAAATTGAATGGAGAGAAACTCAAAGCCTTTCCACTAAAATCAGGAACACGACAAGGCTGTCCACTCTCTCCATACCTCTTCAATATAGTGCTTGAAGTCCTAGCAGTAGCAATAAGACAACATAAGGAGATCAAGGGGATTAGAATTGGAAAGGATGAAGTTAAACTTTCATTATTTGCTGACGATATGATAGTATACATAAATGACCCCAAAAGCTCTACCAAAGAACTCCTACAGCTGATAAACACCTTTAGTAACGTGGCAGGTTACAAGATCAACTCCAAAAAGTCAGTGGCCCTCCTATACACAAAGGATAAAGAAGCAGAGAGGGAAATCAGAGAAACATCACCTTTCACGATAGCCACAAATAGCATAAAATATCTTGGGGTTACTCTAACCAAGGAAGTGAAAGACCTATTTGACAAGAACTTTAAGTCTTTGAAGAAAGAAATTGAGGAGGATACCAGAAAATGGAAAGACCTCCCCTGCTCTTGGATTGGGAGAATCAACATAGTAAAAATGGCATTTCTACCAAAAGCAATCTATAGATTCAATGCAATCCCCATCAAAATCCTATCAAACTTCTTCACAGACCTTGAGAGAACAATAAACAAGTTTATATGGCAAAACAAAATTTTTGCCAGGATAGCCAAAGCAATCTTATACAATAAAGGAACTTCTGGAGGCATTACCATCCCTGACTTCAAACTCTATTACAGAGCTACAGTATTGAAAACAGCTTGGTATTGGCATAAGAACAGAGAAATCGACCTATGGAATCGAATAGAAGACCCGGATACTAACCCACAAACCTATGAACACCTAATTTTCGACAAGGGAGCTAAAGATATACAATGGAAGAAGGAAAGCATCTTTAACAAATGGTGCTGGCATAACTGGATGTCAACCTGTAGAAGAATGAAAGTAGATCCATATCTATCACCATGCACAAAACTCAGGTCCAAATGGATTAAAGACATCAACATTAATCTGTCCACTTTGAACCTGACAGAAGAGAAAGTGGGAAGTAGTCTACAAGATATAGGCACAGGAGGCCACTTCCTAAGTAGGACCCCAGTAGCCCAGACAATAAGAGAAACAATGAATAAATGGGACCTACTGAAACTGAGAAGCTTCTGTAAATCAAAGGACACTGTCAGTAAGACAAAAAGGCTACCTTCTGACTGGGAGAATATCTTCACCAACCCCTCATCAGACAAAGGTCTAATCTTCAAAATATACAAAGAACTCAAGAAACTAGACACTAAAACTCTAATTAACCCAATTAAAAAGTGGGGTACTGAACTGAACAGAGAATTCACAACAGATGAACTTCAAATGGCCAGAAGACACTTAATGTCATGCTCAACCTCCTTAGCGATCAGGGAAATGCAAATCAAAACCACTTTGAGATACCATCTTACACCTGTCAGAATAGCTAAACTCCAAAACACCAATGATAGCCTATGCTGGAGAGGATGTGGAGCGAGGGGAACATTCATCCATTGCTGGTGGGAATGCAAACTTGTGCAGCCACTGTGGAAATCAGTGTGGCGGTTTCTCAGGAAACTGGGAGTCAACCTCCCTCAGGACCCAGCAATTTCACTCTTGGGAATATACCCAAGAGATGGCCTATCATACTACAAAAGTATTTGTTCAACTATGTTCATAGCTGCACTATTTGTAATAGCCAGAACCTGGAAACAACCTAGGTGCCCCTCAATAGAAGAATGGTTAAAGAAGGTGTGAAACATATATACATTAGAGTTTTACTCAGCGGTAAAAAACAATGACATCTCGAATTTTACATGCAAATGGATGGAAATAGAAAACGCTTTACTGAGGGAGGTAACCCAGACCCAAAAAGAGGAATATGCTATGTACTCACTCATAAGTGGTTTCTAGCCATAGTTAAAGGTCTTTGAGTCTAGAATTTGTGATCCTAGAGAAGCTAAATATGAAGGTGAACCTGAAGAAAATCATATAGTTATCCCCCTGGATAGTGGAACTAGGCAAGATTGCCAGGCAAACTCGGGTGCATGGGGGTTCTGGGCGTGGTAGTAAGGGAAGATGTTCAGGGAGAGGGGAGAGGGGGAGGATTGGGGATGGCTTGGGGGAATGGGAGGGAGGGAGGGAGGAAGGATGGCTGTGGGAGCATGGAGGTTTATATCTCAGCTAAGGGAGCCATTTTAGGGTTTGTAGGAGACTTGATTCTGGAGGGGTTCCCAGTAAAAATTAAATAAAAAATAAAAAAAAATAATAATTAAAAAAAAAGAAAATGCTTTACTGAGTCAGGTAAGACAGACCCAAAAAGAGGAATATGGTATGTATTCACTCATAAATGGATTCTAGCCATAATTAGAGGTCTTTGAGCCTATTATTCGTGATCCTAGAGAAGCTGGATAGGAGGGTGAACCTGAAGAAAATTCAGGTAGTTTTCCTCCTGGAGATTGGAAATAGACAAGAGTCCCAGGTAACCTCGGGTGCTTGTGCGGGTGGGAGGGTTGCTGGAAGGGGAAAGGGTTAGAGAGAAGGGAGCAGAGGAGGAATGGGGAATGCTCGGGGGACTGGGAGCGGGGGAGGGAGGAAGGATAGATATGGGATCAGGGAAGAATATTTCTCAACTAAGGGAGTCAGTTTAGGGTTTACTAGAGACTTGATTAAAATGGGATCCCAGGTCCAAGGAGAGATCCCCAGATTGTTCTCTGGATAGAGGAGAGGGTGCCTGAACTGGCCTTGGCCCATAACCATACTGATGTATATTTTGCTTATCACCATAGATCCTTCGGCTGGCGATGGATGGAGATGGAGACGGAGACCCACATTGGAACACTGGATTTAACTCCCTAGAACCAAACAAGAAGCAGAAGGAAAGAGAACGTGAGCAAGGAAGGCAAGATCAGAGGGAACCTTCATCCGAAGATGGATGGCGATACAGATGGAGACCCACATTGGAGCACCGGACGGAGTCCCCCAAGGTCCAAAGGAGGAGCAGAAGGAGGATGAACATGAGGAAGGAGATCGGGACCGCGAGGGGTGCGATCACCCACTAATACAAGGGGACTGATCTAATGAGAGTTCACCAAGGCCAGTTGTCTGGGACTGAGCGAGCACGTAATCCAGCCAGATTCTCTGATTGAGGTCGGATTCTCTGAATGTGGCTGGCCCGGAGTCTTTCTGAAAAGCCATCGACAATGACACTGGCACTTGTTTCCTCTGCATATACTGGATTTTTGGGATCCAGTCTGTTTGGATGCTCACCTTCCTGGACCTGGAGGGAGGGGGGAGGAGCTTAGACTGCCCGCAGGGCGGGAGACCCAGACTGCTATTGGGGATGGAGAGGGAGGACAGGAGGGAGTGGGGGGAGTGGGAGGGTTGTTGGGAGGAGGGGCGGAAATGGAGACTTTTGTATTTTAATAAACTTTGAGGTTAAAAAAAAAGAAAAAAAAACTGAAGTTCTCCAACACAAACAAATGATATGTATTTATTTAAAGGAAAAGAAATTATTATCCTTGTTTCCTATTAAAGTTTTATGAGGCTCACGTGTACAGATATTCAGCCTGTGTCCTGTACTTTGAAATTCTGCAGAAGTAAGCAGGGAATTAAATCTAAATTATACTTTTATGTACCTATAAGTCTTTCAACAACCAGATGAGATGTGACTTTAAAACTACATAAATGCGTATTTCACAATATATATAATAATGCATTGATCTTTTCCATCCTTATTTCATGTCTGTACTTTGAACTGTGGATGACTTGTTTTCTGAGAAATAAAATATTTGTTTTCTTTTATCTTTACAGGTAAGTGGGGAGCAAAACCTTGGTAGTTACATTTCCAGTTTGTCTAGATTTAATCTGGTGTGGTGTGAGATGCATTGAACTAATCTTCTTCATAATTTGAAAGTCAATTGCTCATGAGCAAAACAAATTTCTTGCTCTTTTTAGTATTTTAAAACTTAGGAAAAAAATTTTATAAGCTATTTCCACCCAAACAGTGCAGTTTTTATTGTTGTAAACTATATTTTAACACTATTAATACACTGGCAGTTGGAATTTTTTTTAAAAAAACCACCTTTTCAGGGAACACTTCTGCATTGCTGGTGGGAATGCAAGCTGGTACAGCCCCTTTGGGTGTCAGTGTGGCAATTTCACTGAAAATTAGAAAACAACCTTCCTCAAGACCCAGCAATACTACTTTTGGGTATATACCCAAAGAATGTACAATCATGCCACACGGACATGTGCTCAGTTATGTTCATAGCAGCATTGTTTGTCATATCCAGAACCTGGAAACAACCTAAATGCCCCTCGACCAAAGAATGGATAAGGAAAATGAGGTATATTTACACAATGGAGTACTACACAGCAGAAAAAATAATGACACTTGAAATTTGTCATTGGCAAATGGATGGAGCTAGAAGACATCATATTGGGTGAGGGAACCCAGACCCAGAAAAACAAATATAGTATGGACTCACACATAAGTGGTTTTTAAACATAAAACAAAGAAAACCAGCCTATAAATTATAATCCCAGAGAACCTAGACAACAATGATGACCCAAAAAGAGACACAAATGGATCTATTCTACATGGAATGCAGAAAAAGACAAGTTCTCTTGAGTAAATTGGGAGTATGGGGACCATGGTAGAGGGTTAAAGCAGGGAAGAGAAAGGGAGGGGAGCAGAGAAAAGTGCTTAGCTCAATAAAGTCAATTTAAAAAAAGAATATAAAAATCACCTTTTGTATTATGCTCTTTTTAGAGACCCTTAAAGGCATTCTCCCTAACTCAGAGCACTAACTAATTGTTATCGTAAGAAACAAATTAAGTCACTAATTTATCTTCTTTCCGGACATCTTGTCAGGGGTATCTAGACTTCTCCACTAATTTTCAATTTTCTTTTATATATTTTCAGAAATCTATTATACTTTTCTTAATCCAATTCCAATATATTTTTCATTAAATTTAACTCCAGAGATTCTCTAGTCTTTAAGTTGTCCCATGAATAAGTCATTTCTCAAAAAGTTAATGGCCCATTCCCATTTAGGAATAATACTGCTGTGTGAAATGGGCCTCATGAGGTCAGTTCCTGAAAAGAAGGGTCTGTTGTCTTCTTATGGATCAGGGGACTCAGGGTAGCAGGAACTCTGACAAAGTGGATTTTTAAGTACACTGAGTTAGAGTTCTTTGACATGTGATGGCAATATCACGTAAGCAGGATGAGAGAATCTCTGAACCCGTCTTGGGCAAGGCTCTGAGAAGGGGATAACATCTTCCTTTTTATACTTTCTCTTTTTATATATAAATTAAGTTTATTCATTAATTTTATGTCCCAACCTGCAACATGATTAATAAAAACCCAGAGAGAGATTTTGGGGTTCAGCCTAAAGATCAGAAAAGCAAAACATCCAGAAAGCCACTGGCTCTTACCTTGACCTCAATCTGAAATGGCATTTTTGCCTCCAGGAGTCCTCAGAATGAGACTGTGTGTGAGATCTATCTCCTTCTGTCTTATATTCCTCTCTAATCCTGGGATTAAAGGCATACACCACTACTGCCTGGTTTCTATGGCAAACTAGTGTAGCTACTGAGATTAAAGGCTTGTATCACCACTGCCTGGTCTGTAAGGCTGATCAGTGCAGCTGTTCTCCTTTCTGAACTTCAGGAAAGCTTTATTTATTAAAATACAAACAAGATATCACTATACCAACTGCAGTTTTCCCTCTCTCGTCACCTTCTATTCCATCCCCCACCTCCCCTCAATCCACTCCTCCTTTGTTTTTGTTCAGAAAGGGGCAGGCCTCCCATGAATATTAACAATGCATAACCAATAAGTGAATAAACATATTATAGAATGCCTACGCATAAGTAGATGCATCTCTTTGGAAGAGCTTGATTATGGAATAACAAACCTTATATAATAATAAAGATAATAGCTATCTTTAAAAGTAAATAATAACAGGCAACATTAACTTGTAAGTTATGTTTTTAAACACACATTAGAATCTAAGGAGAGAGAATCAAGTAGTTCTCATTCCTCCCCCCAATTTAAAGAGAACTTTCATGCCTGACAATTGAGCAAGCAACTGTTTTGCCCTATGGAGTCTGTAACCAGGTCAGCAGTCCCTTTTCCAGTCCACTTTTGTCAGATACTAGGGAGAAAAATTATTTGTGGAATGATGATACTCATGGTGTATGAATCATATTCTTTTCTTTCAGTTTCTATCCAGTAATACTTTTCCCTGGAATGAAACCTAAGCTCAGATGAAAGAAAAATCGATACATATGAATAGCTGTTGTTTGTCCATTACATGGAGTTCAGGGTTCTCTTTTCCCGTCTGGATGAGAGAAGTTCTTTCAGACTGTCCTCTTTATCCTGACATTATTTCTACTAAATGGTGGTAGCCCTAGCCAGTGGATGGCAAAAGGAAACATTAATGGATTTGAATTTCTTTCTTTCTTTTTTTTTTTTGAGACAAGGTTTCTCTGTAGCTTTGGTGCCTTTCCTGGAACTAGCTCTTGTATACAAGACTGGCCTCAAACTCACAGAGATCTGCCTGCCTCTACCTTCTGAGTGCTGGGATTAAAGGCGTGTGCCACCTCCGCCTGGCTGGATTTGAATTTCAAGCAGGTATCTGTGCTTCACTAGTGGTTGTTTCTTATGAGAACTCAAATAAGGAGTCTATTTGGACCAATTGATATTAGCCTTACTCCTTTGTGATGTTCTTCTATGGGTGAACTCAACCAACCTCTCTTACACGCCAAAACTGAACAATAGAACAAAAGCTGAATCCAAGATTCTCAAGATATGAATTTGCCATTGACACCAAGATCAGATCTGCTTGTTGGAAGAATCACTTTAAAGCATCTCCAATTTTGCTTTAAAACTTAATTTTGAACTGTGCTAGCTAGTGCTTTATCAACTTGACACACGCTAGAGTCATCTGAGAATTGAGTATTTCAATTCAGAACATTCCTCAGCAAGATCCACCCTTAGGCAAACCACTGAACGTATTTTCTCGCTTAATAATTGATGTGGGAAGGTCCAGATCAATGTGGGGAGTTCCACCTCTGAGTCAGTGGTCCTGAATGTTTAAGAAAGTAGACTTATGAAGTTATGGGAAGCAAGCCAGTAAGCAGTGTTCTTTTATGGCTTCTACTACACTTGCCTTTTTCCGGTTCCTTTCTCCTGGTACCTGTCCTGACTTCCTTTGATGATGGACTGTGGTGTGAAACCTGAGGCCTGAAATAAATCCTTTCCTCCCCAAATTGCTTTTTGTCACAACAATAGATACTCCAAGACAATGACAAAACAAATTTATTTGCTGAATGTAATATACAGACATATGTACCTATGTATATCATAGATATGTGATATATATGTTAACTTATTTTATCCATGCTATGATATTTGACCAAGAATTATAAAACACAGTGACATATGTAATATTTTGTGTTGTTATGACTTTCAGATTCTTACTCATGTTGTTTTTTTCTCTAATGAGGTCACAGAACAGGAGGTTCAGGTAATTATTAAACAAAGCCACAGGAAAATGATAGTCTGATTGAGGTGGCTGTAAATGTTATTTAATAATTATCAGCTAACTTGACAATAATTTATATTATAAAGGATAATAAAAAGTGTCCAATGTTATAAATATGTAGCTGACATGGCAAAAATACTAATAAATTGTACCTATCAAAGTAATGTAAATATGACTTTTCCAATGTCTCACAATGTGTAAGTAGAAACTAAAACTGAATTGACTGCAATGTTTTCTTTTATGGGGAGAGACCTAGAGTCAGGGAGCAGATAGAAGGAGGTAATGTGAAATTCTCTTCCCTTGTGGTTTCCTAGGGCTATGGAGGATGCTGGCCAAAATTCTACTCTTATTCAGGAGCCAGACTGATTGTTAGCATGACCTAGATCACCCTAGAAGGAAAAGCACAGGCCTAACCATTGCAGCTCTCATATGCACATTGCAAAGGTGCTGCCCTTTGACCCCAGTTACACAAAGCCCTTTCAACGACCCCTTTTTCTTATGACCAGCATCTCTACTGTCATCAGAATTTCAAGGGTAGCTGCCTTGCTTCTTCTGTTAATAAACACACACCCTTCATGATGTGCACATACGCACCTCAAACCAGAGACAAACCAAACTCACACTACCTTGAAGAGACCTGGATTCTTGTTATCATATTCCCATTTCCAATGACATCTTTGCATTATATGTGAATTCAGTTAGAAAATTTTCCATTTTGAACATCCCTGGAATTTCCCTGTGCTTTCAAGTATCAAAACAGGGCTCATTTCAAAACTTATACAGACACATGCTCTTACACAAATCTCAGATCAGGGCCACCCCTCCTTCTCTTGGTGTAAAATGCATCAATAAAGAGAGTGGAGAGTCTTGTTAGTCATCATGATCCTATAAAAGTGGATGAGAATACAATAATCAGGAGAGTTATGGTAGAATTCTGACACCAAATCTTTCTCTATTCTTTCTATAACCAGTTCTCAAGGATATTTCTGGGTGTGATCCTGGTAAAAAGCTATTCCCAGAATAGGGAATAGCTGAGACAAATCTAAGTCCAATACACCAAAATTAATATGGATAAAATAGAATACATAATAAGGCCTGGGTATTTATTATTTATCTGTTCATTTATTTATTTCCCCCATATTCTCTTTCCCATTGCCTTTTCCCAACCCTCTCCCACCACTACCACTTGATACCACGATGATACACTGTGCACAATCCTCAGTCTTGTGACCTAACAATGACACATCATCATGAACAATTTTCATGGTTCAACTAGAATTCATTTTTAATGCTAAACTTTTTATAGTTGGATCTATCTATCTATCTATCTGTATATATATATATATATATATATATATATATATATATATACACATGCCTCGTAGTTTGAATATTTCAAAGATTTTTCAAAGTTTTTCTTTTTATTTTTTGATGAGATTAAAATATAGTTGCAACAGTTCTCCCTCAAAATCTTTCCATATCCCCTCCTTTCACTCTGTTTTTTAAATTCATGGCCTATTTTTCCTTTAGTATATATGAATATGTATATATGCATATATATGCACCTATATGCACATATATATTTTAAATAGTGAGCACAGTCTGCTCAGTTTGTATAATGTCACTTATATGTTTGCTATCAGGGCTGACAATTTGATACTGGATAACCAATTAGTGTGATCTTCTGTAGGGAACACCATTTCTCCCACTCTCAGCGTTCCTTGGCTACCTGTGGTTCCTTGTGTAGGGTTGAGTCCTCCTGGGCTTTCCCAGCCTACATCATCAGGCCTCTTGTTTTGTTGTTCTTCAGCTCACGCTTATGCAGTCATGTTGGGGAGAATTTTAGGTTTAGCTTCTGATATTCATAGGAGACACAATTTTACAGCAGACTTCTTCTTCCTCTGACTCTTTCAATCTTCCTAACCCTCCTGCCCAATGATTTCTCAGCCTTAGCCTTAGGTATGGGAATCATATTACAAATGTATCCTTTGAGACTGGGATCCACAATTAACATCTTGATTGGCTATGGTTTTCTGTAATGGCCTATTTCTATTACAGAGAGAAGTTTCCTTGATGAGGCATGAGAGCTACACTTATCTGTGGGTACAAGGACAAATATTTAGAATGTAACTAGAGATTGTTACTGGCTTAATAAAATAGTGACTATAGGTTCTCCCCCAAGATCCATGACTTCACTATCCCTGAGTAGTCTGTTAGGTTTCCAATAGTGGGCATGATTTCCCACTTGTTGCACTGGTCTTGTGCAAAATTGTGGAGTTTTTGCTTACTGGCAAAGGTATGCTGTGATAAAACACCATGAATGCTTATTTTGCTATGATTCCATATTACAGTTCTTTTTGTTTTGATTTTATATGCATTGGTATTTTGCCTGCATGTATGCCTGTGTGAGGGTGTCAGGTTTTCTAGAGCTGAAGTTACAGACAAATATAAGCTGCCATGTGGGTGCTGGGGATTGAACCCAGGTTCTCTGGAAGAACAGCAGTGTTCTTAACCACTGAGCCATCTCTCTAGCCCCTCACAGTTTATTATTAAAGGGAGACAGGGTAGAAACTCAAACCAAGCAAGAACCGAGAGGCAAGAACTGATGCAGCAGTTATCAAAGAATACTATTTACTGGCTTGTTCCTCATGGCTTGCTTTGTCTGCCTTAAATAGCACCCAGAGCCACCTGCACAGGGGTGCACTGCCTGAAGTGTGCTATGCATCTCTAACATCAATCATTGGTCAAAAAGAAATATATCCTTTCAGGCTTATCCATAAACCAATATGGCAGTTTTCAACTGAACTTCTCTCTTCCAAAACAACTCTACTTTGTGACTGGTTGACATAAAACTAGACAGCATACAAAAATGAGGAGATCTATGCTGTCCAGGACTTTCCTATCTAGGACAACCATGGAAAAGAAGGACCAAGAGGTATAGTCTGGTGGTGCTCAAAATTCTGGGAATTTTGGTATGCAGGAGCATAGGGAGAGAGAGAGAGAGAGAGAGAGAGAGAGAGAGAGAGAGAGAGAGAGAGCGCTAAAGAATTCTTTTATGAATGTATTTTTAGGAATATATAGTAATTACCCCTTCATTAAATGTGCTGTCTAGCCAGTATCTCCCCATTTAAGCAAATACATGCTTCTTCTCTTGTAACAGGGCCCTACACCTTACAAAATGCCTGTCCAATGACCTTCTGATTCTCCAGACAAAGTTGAGTATTGTTCTTTCGAGTTCTGAAAAGAATTGTGTTGCAATTTTGATGGGGATTGCATTGAATCTGTAGATTGCTTTTGGTAAGATTGTCATTTTTATTATATTGATCCTACCAATCCAAGAGCATGGGACACCTTTCCTTCTGGCTCAAGAGAATAAGAGGGATTTGAGCCTTCAGCTGACTCTCACCCACCATATATGACAGCAAACATCCAAAACCATGCGTATCTCTAAGGAAAGATATTCAGTTCTTCATGGTTTAAGAGAAGAAGCTCCTTCATATGTTATCAGTTCAAGTCCAGCATTGTCAGTCAGGCTAAGACAGCAGAAAGCAAAACTGATCTTACTACACCCACTTTTAATTGATGCTACTAGGATTTACTTTTATTGCCTGCACTGCCTGCTACACTTTTTTCCTTTGATGACCTGAATCAAAGACTTTATATTAAGGCAAAAATAATAATGTGAAACTGTTGCCTCAAAATAGGAGTGTATCTTTTCAGGAGTTAGACACCAAATCTTAATTCTGGCAAGAAAAGAACTAGAATTTGCTTCAGTAGAAGGCGTGACAGTGATTGATAGTAGATGGGAAATATTTATGAAGAAGAATCTAGAGTTCCCAAATAACTTTTTCCTTGCATTTCCCTGAGCCTCTTGAGAAAGATATAATGGTGATTGAGCAAAGGAAGCTATTAGCAAGCAGGATATTAAGAGAAGAGCCTTGAAATATGACTTCTTAAAAGAATTGATTACTAATAGCCTTAAAGTTAGAATGACATTCAGTGCATTTCAGTTATGACTTCTAAAAGGGAAGTTTCTCTTCCACTTTACATATAAGAGATCTTAGGATCACTTTGTTCATGTAAGCAATCCTACTTCAAAAGGCTCAGACAAGCTTAGGACTCAAAGTATTTTCCTCCTGCAACAGAAACATGAAAGGTTAAGGGGAGAAAACTGTTTCTCGATCTAAGTGCTTTTCAAGTCAGGGGACAATTTCTCTTGATTACATTTCGTTCTTTACAGAGTATTTCTCACTTGCACCATCCTCTTAATTCTCAAGGTGTACTATATTTTTTTTATTCAGTTTCCATTTCTTTCGCCCTTGTCAGGAAGAGCTATCAATCCCAAAGATGTTGCTTTCTTTTTTGCAGGGGTAGAGAATGCTAAAACCATTTCATTATACCAGGTGGCAAGAACCTTTCAAACTATAGTGCACTGCTGTTTACAGAAGTCACTAATGTTGGGGTCATACCTCAATTGGTAGAGCACTTGTTTATAATGCATGAGGCCCTTAGTTTCATTCCCATCACTGCAAAAACCAGTTGTTGCAATATACAACTCTAATCCTGTCACTTGGGAGGTGGAGGAAGGAGAATCAGGAGCTCAGTACCAGCCACAACTATGTAACATAGCATGCTCAAGTCCAGTCTGGCTCCTTGAGACTTTATCTAAACATAAAGAGGAATAAGATGACAATCACAAAGAAGAAGGAGGAAAAAAGAAAGAAAGAGAGAGAGAAAGAAAGAATGAAGGAGAAAGGAAGGAAGGAAGGAAGGAAGGAAGGAAGGAAGGAAGGAAGGAAGGAATGAAGAAAGGAAGGAAAGACGAAGAGGAGGAAAAGAAGAAAAAGAAATGAATCAGGCCATTATTAGAAGTTGTATCTTATACAAGTTTTCTTCATATGCAGTGATGACTTCATTCTTTTTTTCATTTCTATGTAGTGTGTGTGTGTGTGTGTGTGTGTGTGTGTGTGTGTGTGTGTGTAGGGGGATATATGCACTAGTACATGCTTGCACATAGGTTGATTTGTACATGAAAGCCTAAGGTTAACTTTGGGAATCATCCTTGATCTTTCTTCATCCCTATTCATTGAGGCAGGTCTCTCAAACAAATGAAGAGCTTATCAACATAACAAGGCTGGAGAGTTAGCTTGCTGTGTGGAGCCTGTCTGCAGCTTCCAAAACTTGAATTACAGGTGGGCAGTCACATCTCCATGTTGTTCACACAGCTTTGGGGGATCTGACACTTATGCCTACCCTCACAAGCCATCTCCCCACCCTGCAAAGCTAACTTTATTCTGATAATACACTTCAAAAATTCTATTCCTAGTTGAGCTTAGTTACACAAAGTCAAGTAATGTTTAGATAACAAATGCTATTTCCCCCAAATTACTCTCTTCCTTGGACTCCTGCCTTCCCTTTAATTATGACTATATGAAGTAACTGTGGCTCTCGTCCAGGATGCCTGTACATTTCCAGTAACCATTCCTCACAGTGCGTCAGAATGCTTCCTCAGAAACAGGGAACACTAGTCCCAGGCATTGTCTGCTTAAATTCTGCCAGAAGAAAACTGATCCCCCTACTGGATAAAAACAGCACACAGACATGCCACTCACCATGACTCCCTCTAGGCCCTCATTCTGTCCTTTAAAAACTCCATCTCCCCCCACCTCCGACTGCTATGTTTTCTAGATCACCAGCTATTTCACACACCCTCTGGAAGGCCTTCCTGAAGCCCTTTAAATACCATAAAAGAGAAGACTTCTGATCACCACATAAATGCACGTGACCACTTGGACTCTATCTCTCTGTAAACTTAGCTTCAACCACAGGAGTTCTCTTGGCAGATAAGTCTGCCCCTTCCTGATTGAACTCATATTCATCGTAACCAATAGCTGTATAATTTAACCCTTAAACTCAAGCATATAACTTTGAATTCGGACCTTCTACATTGATTTCATATCTTTATCCCAATATTCACTTGTTTCTGTTTTGTTTTGTTTTAGATTATTGACATTGGTCTTGAACTCCTAGGCCTATGCACTTGTCTCTAGATCTTAGATTATTTGAGAGTATATCACAGCACCAAACTATGATTTCTGCTTTGTTACCAACATATTATCTTCTCTGGTTTAAAAAGAAACCATTGTATTTTACTCAGATGCCATTGCTACTTTTCTGTTCACTGAGGCTGTTGAGTAGAACAGTTGTTTGGCGGATCCTGTTCTCCTCTGAGTATCGTCACTGTAGCCCAACCGCTACAGCCTGAACTTCATAAGCAACCATTCCTTTCACTTGTTTTCTTTAACATGGGGAGACATTGAAAAATCTGTCAATGTTTCACCAAGTTTTAAAGAGACACATTGTCACTTACCACAGGTAGTTAGGGGCTTTGCCATTCAATCCTTGTAACCTGAGTTTGATTCCTGAAATCCAGATGAAGGTTAAAAGCTAGAACTGAATCCACAAACTTGTCCTCAGACTTCACATGGAAGCAACGTATACACATGTCCCCTAGCCTTCATACTCACATACATTAATACTAAACAAATTTAGTAAAAAACAAAATTAATAATGTCTTATGCATGCCAGCATGGTTTCACTTAGGAACCAAGTTTTGTTTGTTTATTTGTTTGGGTGACCTGTAGTCTTACATGGAGAAAAATAATCTTGTTTGACCGTGAGGCAAATTCTATGTAACATAAGACAATAAAACCAGAATCAGTGAGTAGAAGTGTTAAAGGAGCAGATGCTGGCTCATTCCGAGGAATAGTCACAGATAATGTGATGGTAACACCCCAAGTGGAGTTAAGATTTATCAAACATATTAAAGACACTGGGAGGTTTGAGATGGAGCCTTACAGTGGAACATTTGTCTAGCATGCCCAAAGCACTGAATTTGGTCTTCATCAGCACCAAAATGAATGAAGGAATAAACGAATAAGGAATAAATATAACACTGGTGCTGCTGTGATTCAAGCTGTTAGTGGGTGGTGTTTACGCTTAAAGGCAGTGTGAGTGTTTCAGAATGAGCACGGTGATGCATGCCTAGAATCTCAGTACTTGGGCAGAAGGCTGAAGTAGGATCGTAGCTCAAGGTCAGTTTGAGTTACAGAGAAAGACACAAGTTCTTTTTTTGTTGTTGTTGTTGGTTTTTAAAGTTAACAAGTTACTTTAGGAAAGGAAGATAAAATGTAGTCACAATAACCCTGCTAAAATATCCTCCATGTCTGAGAAAATAAAAGGGTATTCTCATTCTAGCACTATCTATTTCTTTCCATGTCCAGTCTCAACCTCTCAATCTAATATGTGTCATACTCTTCACTATTACTTAGCTATAAACACATTCACACCAGGAGTGTATGGTTCATGTTTGATAATCTTAAACGATGAGCATTTCAGCAGAGCACGGTGGCTCAGTGGAAAGGCTACCTGCGGAAGTTGAAGCAGGAGGATGCTGGGAAGCCAGCCTGGGTTATACAGAGAGTTGCAACGAAGTATGGGCAGCAAAGTGAGACCTTGTATAACAATAACAACAATAACAACAACAAGAAGACTGCAAGATGCTCAAGCATTTTTCTAAATAAATTGTATGTCATTTTGATTAAGATATTAGTGCTTCTGATTAAAATGCTGACAAACCAATTAAAAACTTCTTGTTAATAAAGGCTGAACCAAAGTAATAAACATTGATGTTTAATAGTCAAGTATCCTTTACATTCCATCAAGGAAGTAGCCAAATGCTTGTACTAACATGTACAACCAACACATAAATCAGAGCCACCTAAATAAGACTGGATAGCTGACATGTGTCAAAGGAAGTCCTCCAGTGTGAAATGAACTATCATCCTTGTTTATGTTGAAGTACTAACAATAAACATTCTTATTCTTCTCCAGTAAGAATTAAAATAGGACAACAACAATTTTAGCTTAAAACTTGCCTGCTTTAGTAAAGAACTTGGTTCACAAAGCTTGGCTTCCATTTATATTTAAAATATTCTAATTAAAAATGAAATGACTAGAAGATTTCAAGAGCACAACTCAAGATGCAATTATCTACAGAAACAATAGCAACAGCACCAATATAGCCAAGGCATTGCAGCAACAAGCCTAGATTGGTAGCTTTCGTTTTAGCTCATTGCTACTGCCTGCATCTTGTCACCAAATTAAAGTTCAATCAAGTTTTCAAAAACTGTCAGAGCAGCATCTGTTGCCAAGTAATAATTTATCAGATCTGGCAAGTTTATGATACTTACTCCCAATTTAATTGAAATTAAACTAGGTTGTATACATATATAAATACATGTATATTTGGGGAGTTGCATATAAGAAACTTTAATAAAAACCTTTTTAAATACTGAACCTTAGCACAATCTTAGCAAATATAACAATCAAAGTGCTATGTCCAAGGGTTTGCATCACATGATTTATTTAAAGGAAAAACTTTTAAATGTAAAGAGTCACATTGTGGCAGAAATTTATCTAGGATTTTTAAAGGCCATCTTAGATTCAACTCTGTACACTGAAGACAGTGGTAAACTCAAAGAGAAATCATTCTTTGATATGGAGACCTAGAGAAAAGTTCTCACAGACAAGAGTTTCCAAATGTGTCATTATCCTACCTGTTTAAAAAGTCTTTTATTGGTGCTGGAGAAATGACTCAGCAACTAAAAGCACTGTCTGTTCTTCCAGAGGATCTGAGTTTGTATCTCAATACCCAGACCAGGAAGCTCACAGACCCTTGTAACTCCAGTTCCAGCGGAACTGACGCAATCTTCTGGCTTCTATGAATGACTGTATTCATGTGCACATGCTCCCACACAGACACACATATATGGACGAAATCAATAATAAAAATAAATCATAAAGTCCTTACTGAATGAGCAGAAGCTACTGTTCTTACTCACTGAAATTGTTCTTTTGCTGATCCTAGAACACATGGAAAGAATAGCATCTCTTTGATTTAATGATGTACTTGGAGGGCCTTAGTCATTGTGACCTATCATTTTCTTAAGCTCATGTTTCATACAGATCCCAAAGAGAAACAAGAAATATGGATTTTCACAACTTTAAAAGAAATAACACTTGTTTCCTCATATGGGGGACTAGGCATGCTCTAGCACACATACAAAGATCAAAGGACATCTTCTGCCACAGCTTGCCTGGGGAAGACAGAGGACAATCAATGTGGGTCCCTGTTATTAAACTTGGGGCATCAAGACTGCAGCAGGTGCCTTTACACACAGAGCCATCTCACCCTTCAGTTTTTACAACTCTGAAGCCCAGTGTTGAGTCTCTTTGTAGAACTAGTTCTGTTTGACAACGGCCTTCTTGTGGGTTGCCACTTATAAACAAGGGTTCTTAAGGCTAAGGGGATAGATCAGTGGATCAGAGCACTTGCTACACAAACACGAGGTCTGAGTCTGAGTTCCTACCACACGTGGAGGAATCTGGGCATGTCTGCACATGTCCTTAAACAGCATTATGAAGGCTGGAGATAGAGTGATTGTCAGGGCTTGTTGCTTCCAGCCTAGTGCCAGGTATAGTGAGAGGCCTGTGTCAGAGGAATAAAGCAGAGAGTGATAGAATGGAATATCCCATACCCTGCATCCTCTGATTGCTTCTCTGTGAAGAGCACATAGGTAGACAAACCCACACACAGATGAGTGCATATACATAGAGAACACACACACACACACACACACACACACACACACACACACACGGGTATATGGTATGAATTTAAATAAAATCATTTGTGGTTTATAATGTTGTTTAACTTCCAAAGTCATTTAAACTTTGGGGACTTTGTCTCTACATGAGTTAGATGAGGTCAATTATATGACTATGATAAGTGAGAATTAGCTGATTCTCGGTGTATATAAGCACTGTGGAAGGTTTATTATTCATCCTCATTATTACTGTCATGTTCATCAGTTAGCTAAATAATGTGGTTTGGGGGTTCTAGATCAAGAAAACCAACTTCATGCTTTTCCCTATAATGTGATGTTTCTATGATACGCAACATATAAATGAAGAAGGATGAGAGTGAGAACAAGTGAAGCAGCTCTAAGAACCTATAAACTAACGAGTAAAGATTGTGTCATTGATCAAGAGCCACCACGACCCACAGTCTTCCATTACGTGATCTCTTACTGTTCTTCACTACCAAGTGTGTCTTGGATAAATCTGGGTCCACTATCCCTGAATGTGGAGTTAAAAAGTAGGTTGTTTAGCCAGACCACTGAGCAAAGAAATATGAATCTGTGGGCTCCTGCCCAGATCTCTGAATAATGCACGTAGAAAAGAATTTTAGCTTTCAAAAAATTATTAGTAACTTACTGTAAAATTATTTTGTGCATACATGTGTAGGGGGTGGGTATATGTGTTATGAGTGTGATGTGTTCATGTGTATGCAAGTATTTAACATACCACCAGAGGACAGTTGGGATGTTTTCTATTATTTTCCATGTTATCATTTGAGACAGGGTCTCCCGCTAAACCTGGAGTTTACCCATCTGGTAAGACTAGACAGGAAGTGAGTCCAGGGATCCTCTAGTCTACACCTTCATAATACTGTGATTAAGGTACACACTGTCATCCCTGTTTTTTTTTTTTCTCTTTGTTTCATAAGAATCAGAACTCAGGTCCTCGTATTTGTACAGAAAACACATTGCCAACCAAACCGTTTCCCCAAACCATAAATTTGAATTTTAAAATTGATTTTTATTGAAAATGTTTAATAGTTGGAAATCATTTCACCACCTTAAGAGAATGAAAGGGTTTGATTTTTTTGCTAGTCATGAGCTTTTAGCAGGCACTAAATTGCTTCTAATAAAATCTGTCTTTCTGTTGGCCACTTGGATGAGGCTGACAATATACCAATTATGCAGCCACAGCACTGACAGTGCTGAGTATAGTCAGAGTCCTATACTAAACACTGTAATCTTGGCTGAGATTGTGCATGTCCTAAATAACCATTAATTGGCTGTATGCCTTTCAATTTGCTTGGTTGAGTCCAAACAATTATAATTGAATATTTTTGGTACCTTCAATAATTTGTGCTTCTAGTGCTATGTCATCATCTTTAGAAAATTTTGACTACAGAATACTTTTCTATAAATATCCTCTGTAAACTAAGTTAGCATGAGTCTGGTACAAAGTAAAATTATCTTGGAGTGGTATGTTAGAGCATTCACAAGTGTATTCATTAATATATGATGCATTTACAAAGCTAAAGCTAGGGGGAACTCATCTGTGGTGAGATGAGCATATGTAGCAACTTTGTTTATCACTTGATTAAGAATCGTGCATGTCTGTGCGTGCACATACACATGTGTGTGTGTGCGTGTGTATGTATATGATTATTCAACCTGTAAGTGTTAAATCGGAAGAGTCTTCTCAGAGAAGAGACATTGCAAAGCAGAGTTTGTATTCAATAACAGACTATTAAAATCTATAAAGATGGTCTTGTTTAATAATACAAGAACTTACAAATATTTTATTATCACTTAAGAAAGAGAGGAGGGATAAGTGATGTTATCCAGTGTGGGTTGAACCCCTCCTGTTAAATCCTGAAGCCCCCAGATATTATCTATACTGCGAGCAGTTTTGCAAACTAGCAGAAAGTACTATGAGACTATACCAGATTCAGAAAAGCAAGATGCCAAAAGAAATGTTTCTGAGCCTCTTGGGCCTTGCGTTGAGACAGGGAAAGTGGATGTGTGTTTCCCGAGCATCACCTTTATGTCACAGAACACTAGCATGATTGCTGTGGGGAAGTACCACTCTTCAAACCCTCAATTCTGTCTACAAGATGCTTGTAAGCTTGGTTTTCAAATCTGAGCATAACCACACACTATCAGCAAGTCCATCTCCCAAATGCACTACCATATTAAAAGTTGCTTTATGTCTAGGTACTTTTTATAAAACTTCATTCTTTGGCAGTACTGTATGGGATGATTATTACTTGGGTTTAACCTCTATGTGTTTTCCGAGCATGTTGCACTTAAACAAATATATTGTAATTATTTTGATAGGATATATGGCTTATTTTCAAGCTGCTGCATTAAACCAATTAATCATCAAAACTTTTTTTAATCTTTCCTCTTCACAAAGGGGAGACAGATAGAAATCTACCATTACCAGACGGGGAAGGGGAGGGCATATTTCCAGGTAGGGAATGCTACTGTGGCATCAATTGTCAGGACCCTGCCTCAACAAAATTTGCACATTCAAAGTTAGGAGTCTGAGGTTTAGACTTATTAAGGAAAGGGAACAGAGGTTTGAGAGTAATAAGAAATAGAAACCTAGAAAAACGCCGGGGTGTGGGGGGGGGCATCCAATGAATACTGTACTGTCTATGTTTATTTTCCACACGCTTATATCCTTCACTCCAAAATGGGAGTGGGGAGGCAACAGACTTCATTAACATGATATAAGGAATAGACTTTGGTCTATTCGTTTGGTCCAGGTGGAATAGATCCACCTCTGTATCCAAAACACTAATTAACCACACCCTAGGTCAGGATCTCTTGTTTGTAGCCGTACCTGTTGTAAACAACTTTGAAAGAGCAAAAATAAGCTCTTAGCAAAAATAAGACTGAGTTACAGTGAGTGATTAGTAGATCACTAACCAAATTCAAATTCAGGTCTTCATCATCTGACTGAGATCAAAGGATTCTCAAAACAGTGAACAAAGATTTAAGTTTTACTCATGATCTCATATTCTCTCTCTCTCTCTCTCTCTCTCTCTCTCTCTCTCTCTCTCTCTCTTTCTCTCTCTCTCTGTGTGTGTGTGTGTGTGCGTGCGTGTGTGTCTCTGTGTGTCTGTGTGTGTGTGTGTGCATGTGTGCACCCATGCTTGTACCATATGTGAGGCTACACCTGGAGCTGTAGCTACAGGTGTTTATGAGCCACCTTAGTGCTGAAACCAATTCCAGTCCTCCATAAGTTAGAAAGTGTTTATAACTGCTGAGGCATGTCCCTTCCCAGTTCCTCCTGAAGGTTTTGACTTATATTTTCCTGTAATCAGAAAGAAGACAGAGACCAACTATACACTGTTTCTTCATGTCTGCCCCCTCACACCTGACTACATTATTTGACTGTATCTTTGCAAATTCCCTACATCCTTTGTGACACGCTGTCTCTCAGCCTGAACCTGTCCCTTAGACTTTGCAGTCTTCTACTTTTCTTCTGTTTCCGCCAATTCTATCTCACTTTACCTAATCTCTTTATTTTTTAATAGCATCATTTCAAAAAACTAATAAGGTAACTTTAGGTCCTTCCCAGGGTATTTGGGCCGGGAATACGTACTGGATAAAATACAAACACACATTTTTTGGAAAATTATAAAAACTAGGCTTGATTGGGAATTTTTGTTCCAATAAGATAACCAATATCCCTATCCTTGATATCTCTAGGATTAGTTGGTACAGAATGTGAAAAGGTGAGAGAATGGTGAGATACTGTCTCTTCCCATGGCCAGTGTATCTAAGTGGATAATGATGACAATAATGAATCTAAACATGCCATGCACATCACCAGAGCCCATCTGGAAGTGCAAGGAAAGCTTCTGGACCATTTATTCTTGGTCTTACTCAAATTCTACTGGAATCCACTGCATTTTTCTCATTTGTGTATAACTTGCATGCTGCCCACAGTATTCGAATATTTCTCTCACCAGGACTACATACACAGACACTTTTAATAGGGTTTTTGATCTTGGTGTGCAACCTTCTGTAGCATTGGATTTTTATTGCTAGGGGGTTCACAAAGAGTGTAATCTGGCACACAATATTCTCCTGTATCTGTCTTTAATTCCCATACTATTGCAATTATCTACCCCACCGAATGCGCATCTGTGTAATTGGCAGAGAGACTTGAAATTATTTACCACTTTTGAAATGACCGTTTCTCCTTTAAGACTTAGAGATTTGAAGTCAGTAACAAGGACCAAGCACTGTCCTTCAGTGTGTCAGATTTGATGCATCTTCCTCATTTCTAATGCCCAATTAAAGTGAATGTAGATACCCTTTGAGAACATCTCTGTTGCTGAGAACTTATTAGGTTTTTTCAGAGGCTTCATAAATATTGTCCTTGACAATGATATTTTATTACCAACTGTGTTTGTAAATAGGCATTGATTTTAATAATTTATGTCTTCAAAATTAGATTCTTTTCTGTGAAATAGGCATCTCTCCTCAGTGACAAGTTCTGAAATGTGTGCTGGTTGCAACCCATTTCAGGCCTTGATATAGAGGGAGTTGTGGGCCTCATGATCACTTAAGAATTTAATCCTGTCATTTTTGTACAGATCTCTCATTCTGACTAATTACCAGTCTTGATCAACTTGTATTTGTGGTTTCTTTGTGACATATTTTTCCACAAATTAAAGTGGTTATTTTGTTTTGATTTTATTTTTCATTTGACATACCATCCCCAATTTCCCTTCCCCCCTTCTCTCACCACCCCATGCCTCCCTTCTTTCCACCCCCATCTGCTTCTCAGAGTAAATAAGCCTTCCTTGGGGAGTCAACAAAGTCTGGCATACCAGTGTGAGGCAGGACCAAGCCCCTTCTCACTGTATCAAGTCAGTTCATATACCTGGGATAGGTCCTGGTCCCACTGCCAGTTACCCCCAACAGATCAAGCCACATAGCTGTCACCCGCATTCAGAGTGTCTAGTTCAGTCCCATACAGGTTTCCTAGCTGCCAGTCCATAGTCCATGAGCTCCCACTAGCTCGAGTCAACTGTCCTTGTGGTTTTCCCCTTGATAGCGTTTTTTCATATGACCCTTGCTGTGGGACAATGGTCTTTTATACTGTCACCTGTATTATTTTTAGTAAAATGCTGATTGACCAGTAGATAGACAGGAGGTATAGGCGGGGCAACCAGGCAGGAAGTAGCTGAACTGTTTGAGCTCAGTACAGTGTTTGGCTCTAAGTCACTATATCTGCTTCCATTAGTTACTGGATGTAGGCTCTATGATGACAATTAGAGTAATCACTAATCTGATTAAAGAGGAAGGCCCATTCTGACACCCTCTCCATCCAAATGAAAGTTTTAATATTCACAGGTTTAAGTGAAGACCAATGATTCCTAAAGGCCATTTTCAAGAACCACAAGGCTAAAATGATACATATTACATACCAGGATGTTTTGGGGTGTATAAACTTATTATCTTATTGAACATTCACATAAGTCTAGATAACAAATATATCTACAGGACATGTTATAGAAAATGTGCATATTTACACATTTATAAACAAGGCTAGTTGGAGAAACAGAATTACGGGTTTGCACTCTTTTTCCATTTTTCTACTCTCAGTTCATATTATATTTGATTTTGACATATCTCAATATATTTATAGCACAGAGTTAAATCACATTTGCGGGGAGGGGAGCTGATGATTGAACCTCAGGTTTTGTGAAAGCATACATTTTACCATTTAGCTACACCTCAAATCTGAAATTTTATAAAACCATTTGGTGAGTTTCTTCCTTTTCCTTAGAGTTTTTACATTTGGTATGCTTCTTCTCTTTGTATCTGTGTCTTTCATATTTCATATTTGTAAAAAAAAGTCATCCATTATTAAGGAGCTGTTAATTAAAACAACAGGATGGCAATACTGAATTCCTATTAGCATAGCTGAAACCCAAAGCCTGACAACATTTGCGATTGAAGATACATACAGACTGCTTGAATTCTCATGCGTTACTGGTGGGATTGCAAAATACAGGGCCACTTTGCAAGAAAGTTTGGAGATTTCTAACAAAACTGGACAGTTTTACAAAATAATATCACAGCCATGCTTCTTGGTATTCACCTAATTGTCTTGAAGACCTGTTCCATACAAAACATGCCATATAGCCACTTATTGAAATATTATTCATAACCACCAACCGTTGTAAATATTCAAGATATCTTTTAATAGGTGATTGCAATGCAGTGTGACTGGGCATTGGGATTTTTATGACTTTGATATCTCTTAAAAATCACGCTGGAACGTCCTTGCAAAGTAACAGTTTCAAAGCGGCTCTTATGAATAGGTTAGAATTTGCTCTCAGGAAACTATTTATAACATACTCCACCGTGATAGATGACATATGAAATTCTAGTGCTGTTTCTCTGACTTATGCATTGGGCTTGTTCTCCTGCCGTGACCCAAAAACTAAATGAACTTAAGGGTTTGTTATTTACCAGATTTCTGCTACTTTGTTCGAGCAGCAGAAAACTAACTAAACAGCAACATTATTCAAATACTGCTTTTTGTCTCTGCATGTATGGTAAGTACATATGTGTGTGTGGATATGTATGTCCAGGAGTGTGTAGATCCCAGCAGAGGAGGTCAGGTGTCTTACTCTACCATCCTCCACCTGTATTAGTCAGTGTTCTTTAAAGTAAATAACTTTATTAGATTGATTTACATCATATGTGTTGGGTAGTCCAACCGTGACTGCCTTACACTGGATAAACAGAGAATCTGGTAGGTGCTCAGTCCACAATGCTGGTTGTTTCAGCTGTGTCTCACTCAGGACCAGAAGTCATAAATATGCCCGGAGAGCTGAAGGTCTTTAGTCCTTATTAGAAACCCAAGGGATCTGGTTCTACAATAAGCAAAGGGATGGCACAGGAACAGGATAGATGACCTTTCCATTAAGAGTGAAGTCAAAAATTACATTCCTTTTTTTTTTAAATCTTGGCTAGCATCTTTTACAGTTTGTATGCCAACTTCAAATAATCTGACCCAGAAAGTTCTCCATGGTGTGCCCAGTGGCTTTAGTTTTACTGTATTCCAGATCCAGGAAAACTGACAGTCACGATTCACCATATCAAATCTGCCCTCTGTCCACTTGATAGCCAATCACATTTCCTTGAGTCATGTATTAGTTCCAAACGAAAACAATAATGAGGTCATAACTCTGCTTGACACAGTGCCATAATCTGAATAAGAAATGCCCCTAGTAGCTCGTGTATTAAAACATTTCATTCCCTGGTGGTAGCGCTATTTGTAGAGGTTATGGGGCCTTTAAGACACAGAAACTTGCTAGAGGAAGTATGTCCCTAGCATGATTTTTAAGGGTTTATAATCTTTCACCACTTTCTGTTTGGTCATTCTGCTTCCTGTGTGGATAAAAGTGTGATCTCTTTTTTCTTTGTCTTCCTGCTAAACCTTCCCTTCCATTAGGAATTCTGTCCACCTGGAACCAAAAGCTAAAATAAATATTTTCTTTCTTAAGTTGTTTTGGTCACAGTATTTTAGCAAAGCATCAGAAAAGCAACTGATAAACCCTTTATACCCATGAGGTGGGGAGGGAGTCTCTCTGGAGTTAGCTATTGTCCCAGTGAGATTCCCGTGTCTGCCTTTTATACTTGTTGTGTTACAGGCATGCACACAATTATCCACAGCCTTTTCTGTAAGGGATAGGGATTTGCACTTAGATGTTTGTTGTACAAGAGCTTCTGCTCCCCAAGTCATGTCTTCCCAGCACTCAGACACTAGTTTACTTACTGATTATATAACCTAAGACAGGAGCCTCAAGAAAGTTGTATCTTCCTGAGCTTCCTATACCTTGTAAGTTTAATGAAGCATTCCCAAGCATTGTAATTTTCCTGAGTTTCCTGAGTCCTATTAGTCTTTTTCCTCCCCCGAGGAGGAAATGTTTCAATTAGAAGTCCATAGCTTTGCAACATAAGTAATTTGATATAAGAAAGTGCTCTCTATAGAAGTAAAACAGAAAATGTGCATATGTACAGTAGTTGAATTTATGAACTTGTTTCCTGTGAAAGTACAAGCTTATAAACCCTTGATCCCTATACAAACACAGATAAATTAGACACTTAAGAAGTAGGTGGTGGATGTTAGGAAACGTGTTTGTTATTGTTTGAATGGGAGGGGGGTTGCAATTATGCAAGAGGAAATGATGGAGGGATATATAGTAATGAATTAGAGTTAGGGGTTTATGAATAAGAAATAATTTTTACAATATAGAAAGAAAATAGTTCTGTAGAAGAATAGAACCAAGGGGGCTTATTAAGTGAGCTTTGAAACAGTAACAATGGCCAAAGCACACTAGAGACACTGAGCGTAGAGAACCCAGTAATAAACCCATGAGACCGATTGCTTCATGAATCAGAGCATTTCCAGAATAGCTGTCCTTCATAAGAAGTCACAAAAACCAGTAGTCATTTAGGCCGCAAGGCAGGGTACCTCGGTAGTCTCAGTCTTGTACCTGGGAACCCAAAGAACCCCTGGTCCCTTTTCAATGATGAAAACTTGGAAATTCTGGCTCTATTGTCAGCGAAAGAATCAGTAACAGCAACAACTAAGGAACAAATCAATTCAATAGGAAGAGGGGACGAGCAAGCAAAAGGCAGGATCCACTCCTTCTGAAATACCCTTTCCTGTCTGGGCTCCCACCAGAAGGTAACAGCCTTCTCACTTCAATCAAGATAATTAGGACAATACTTCAGTGAGGTTCTGTGTTCATGTGCTTCTGGTTT
Organism: Myodes glareolus; assembly: GCF_982192425.1. Taxonomy (NCBI): domain Eukaryota; kingdom Metazoa; phylum Chordata; class Mammalia; order Rodentia; family Cricetidae; genus Myodes; species Myodes glareolus. Next base: position 21,217,658 of record NC_142043.1, on the reverse strand, counting down.
GTGGCAAGTTACATTAAAACCAATTGTAGTATGGTATGCAGAAATATGCGAATTTATATAAAATATATGTAATATTTACATGATTATAAATGTGTGTGAAGCCAAAATTTAGGAGACTAGAAAAATATAACCACAGTAACTTTGACTGGGGACTAGTTATCTTGGGTTCATTTACCAGTTGCTGGTAGAACAAGCCCATACTTCCTGAAGGTCAGCTCTGGGTCTGGCACAGAAAATATAAGAGATGATACTAGAATACTACAAAAATGCTTCAAAAATATTAGTTTTGAAAAACCTGTGTAATCCTAAAACTTGAAAGTTCAAGGCTGAAGATGGTGAGTTCACAGTCAATGTAGACTGTTTACTGGGACTGAGGCCATCTATGAGGGAAAGAATATGCTCCCCCAAACTCCACAACAGTGGGAAAGTGATCTGTTTAAAAGTGACCTCCCACTGACCTAACACACAATCAGTATCCCAAGCTCTCAGAATGTTACCTTGCTTTGAAAATTTGGAAATAGTTAACTTAAGATGGTATCATACTGGAAAATATAGGCCTGAGGTAAAATGTGTAGTACTATTTGTAGTTATAGTAATAGCAAAAAAGACAAACAGAAAAGAGAATAATATACCAAAATATAAATGAAAACAAGTAATCTGCTATAATTTGAGGAATGTTAGCAACCACCAATAGCTGGAAGAGACAAGAAAGGCTCTTTCCAACCATTTTCAAAGAGAGCAAGATTGCCAGCACCTTCACAAGACTTTGTTCCAGAAGCCGCGGGAAACTAGCAAGACTGTATATCAAAGGGACTCTTATTTAAAAAACTTATTTACAGACATTTCAGTGACCAAACTGGAAAAAAAATCTAAACAAGAAAGTCAATATTTAGTATTAAGTTCATAATGCAAAATATAAATCAAATGTGTGATTTACTATGCATTAATATAAATTAATTGATGAATACATGATATGAGGAAAAGATGCAAATATCTCTGGCAGATGGCTCCAAGCAGTTCATATGGTCCAGAGCACAGCTGTCTATTCCTTAAATGTGGGACACACATAATGATGTTATTTCTAAGAGCACACGGAGAAAGTACATATATGTACATTATTTTACAGTAGGGACACTTAAAAATCCTTGTAATAAGTGCTCAAGTTTAGCAACAACAACTGTAAGTGTTATGGTATCTTACCTTGCAGTAACAACATTGGGGAACTAACAAGAAAATTCAAATCAAGTATGAATTTTAGGTAATGATAATGTATCAGTATTACCAAACTATTATAGTAAAGGCTGAATCTCTATGTAGGAGATCAATAAAAGAAATACGGTGAAAATATACGGAAACTGTGGATGACCTTTAAGATTATCTCAATTTATGGGGGAGCAGGAAAATGGTTTACTGGGAGAATGTGCTGCTCTTGCAGAGGACCTGAGTTTGAGTCTAGAACCTAGTGCTTGTGTGAGTGTGTGTGTGTGTGTGCGCGCGCGCTCTATAAGTTCTTGGAAATCATTGTCACTTAATCCAAACAGCTGGCACCTTATAGTGCTGTTCTTCTCCATATTTATAAAATACTGTCTAGTACTGCTAAACAAGGTTTCCGTTATCCACAAAATATTTACTGTTTTTATGAGCAAAGAACATAAATAAAGCTCAGAATTGTTAATGTTGAGAATTGTTTTCATTGAAAAAAGGAACCCTATTTTTTTAAAAAGGTCATCTAAAAATATATTTAAATTGTCCATTACTGGGCACATTTTTGCTGACTATAAAATATTATTTGACTCAATTTTAAGGATACATCTGTTTCTCTTTAATATGGAATTGTTTCTGATGATATTATCGTTATTTAATCTCTGCTCCATTTTGTGGGCACTCTTACTTCTTTAACTTTGAATTTCTGTCATTGACTAATAGCCATTTCTTCACATTTATAATTCCTGAGGCTCGCTGAACTTCTAAAGTATGTTAATTTATATTTTCAGAAAGATGGATAGTTTACTCAGTTTCATATCAAGTAAATGTTCTGTTGTATTATTTCTTTCAACTCATTATGGCTGATGGTGCCTCTGCCCTCACCCATTTGGTGGCCTTTTGCCCTTTAATTGAAGCCAATAAATGTATTCTACATTTCACCTGGACATATGATAATTCTCTTTCTTATTTTGGAAATTTAAAAAAATCTATGTGTAGTTCTGGTTATTTCAGGCTCATATTGCTAAAAATATACTTGTGTATGTGAGTATGTATACATATATTACATAAATATATATTTAGTTTACTTTTTTATATAATATATTTTTATCATATTTTACCATCACCAACTATTCTGAAAGTCTTCCCAAATACGAATCTATTCAACTTCATTTTCTCTCTGAAAATAAAAAACAAAGGAAGGAAGAAGGAAAAAGAAGTGAGGAAGAAAGGAAGGGGAAGGAAGGAAGAAAGGAAGAAAGGAAGGATGGGGAAGGAAGGAAAATACACAAATAAAAAATGATGGGCAGTGCTGTTGCATGCCTTTCATCCCAGAACTAGAGGGGCAGAGGCAGTCAGAGCTCATTGAGTTAGACACCTTGTTCTACAAAGTAAGTTCCAGGACAGGCAGGACTGTTACATCGAGAAACCCTATAACTAAAAACCAAACAAACAAACAAACAAACAAACAAACAAAGAAAAAACCCAAAATGAAAAGCCAGTATGACAAAAATACTAAGGCAAAATAGCACATGCTCTCATATACACATACATATACAAGAAGATAGAGGAAGGGAGTGAGAGAGAGGGAGGAAGGGAGGGAAGAAATGAAGGAGGGAGGGAGGGAGGGAGGGAGGCAGGCAGGCAGGCAGGCAGGCAGGCAGGCAGGCAGGCAGGCAGGCAGGCAGGCAGGCAGGAAGGAAGGAAGGAAGGAAGGAAGGAAGGAAGGAAGGAAGGAAAGAAGGAAAGAGGAAAGAAAAAAATAAAAAGAACATGGAGTCCTGTTGGTATTGGTCCTGCCCTTGAGTGTTGTTGATATTTTAGTGATGCTCCATTGAAGAAAACTGATTTTCCCTTTGTTAGCAAGTATCAATTGCAAGTAGCTTGTTTGCAGTATGACATCGTGTCCACTCTCCCTTATCAGTGCTGGGATTTTGTCTGGTTTGAACAAGTGCAGGTTTGTGTATGCTGTCACAGTCTCTGTGAGTTCATATGGACAGCACTTCTGCTATCTGAAGACACTGTTTCCTTGGAGTCATTCACTACCTCTGATTCTTGCAATATTTCTGCCTCCTCTTCTGAAAGGATTGTTGAGTCATGAAGAAAGCAGTCAATAAAGGCATCCCATTGATTGATGAGTGCCTTAATGTCTCTTACTCTTTGTACATGGTTGGGTTGTGGGTCTTTGTGCTCATCTCCAACTACTGGACTAAGAAGGTTCTTGGATGAAGAGTGCTGATGTTCTGCTCTATGAATATAGCAATAAGTCATTAGGTGTCATTTTATTATAATATTACTTTAGTAGACTAATAGTAGTAGGTTTACCCATAAGATCTATCATATCTGTCAGTATATTTTAATACTTTTCCATTTTTCTGCATTTTAACATTTTTAATTATTTTTTCATTTACTTTACATACCAACCAAAGTTTCCCCTCTTTCCTCTCTTCCAATTCCTTACCCCAACCTCTTGTCTACCCACCTCCCAAACCATTACTACTCCATTCAGAAAGGTATAGACCTCCCATGGGAATCAACAAAGCATGGCATATCATGTTGAGGCAAGATGCTCCTCTCCCTGCATCAAAGCTGGATGTAGCATCCTACCATGAAAGAATAGGTTCCAAAGAGCCAACTCATGTACCAGGGACATGTCCTGATCTTACTGCTAAAGGCCCCTCAAACAGACCAAGCTACATAACTGTCACCCACATACAGAGACCTAGGTTGGTCACATGGAGGCTCCCTAGTCCAGAGTCTTGTGAATTCCCTCTAGCTTAATTCAGCTTTCTCTGTGGGCTCACCTGTCATGAACTTGATGCCCCACATAAAAATCCCCCCTTCTTCTTTTCAACTAGACTGACTCCCTGAGCTTGGTCCAGTGCTTGGCTGAGGATCTGCATCTGTTTTCATCAGTTACTGGCTGAAGGCTCTTTTATGACTATTAGTGTAGTCACCAATCTGATTACAGGAGAAGGCCAGTTCATTTTTCCATCCCACATTACCTCCAATGTGTCCTCCATCCCAGTTGACTCATGATATCTCATCTATTTCCCCTTCCAAAGGAAATCTATGCATCCTTCTTAGGGTCCTTCTCTTTACCTAGCATTTACTGGGCTGTGTATTGTAGCCTGGTTATACTTTGCTTTACATCTTAATACTTACTTATGAGTAAATACATATCATTTTTGTCTTTCTGTGTCTAGGTTACCTCACTTGGGATGACTTTTTTTTCTACTTCCATCTATTTGCCTACAAATTTCATGATGTCATTGTTTTTCTCCCACTGAGTAATATTCCACTGTGCAAATTTACATTTTCTTCATCCATTCTTAGGTTGAGGGGCATCTAGGTTGTTTCCAGGTTTTGGATATTTCATTTCTATAAACATAGTTGAGCAAGTGAGTTGGATGTATGGTTGAATATCTATTGGATAAATGCCCAAAATTGTCATATCTGGATCCTGAGGTAGACTGATTCCCAATTTTCTGGGAAACAGCCATACTGCTTTCAAAAGTGGCTGTATAATTTTGAACTTTGAGGATGTTTTCACTGAGCATAGAAAAGGAAGGATCTTCCCACTCATATTTGTTTTAATTAAATCCTCACTTTTTTTCTCAAAGAATTGTGTAGTTAAGAGTTCTGACCTGCTTAGAAAGATACAAGGAACATATCTAAACAATAAAAAACAATATGCAGCAAGTCAACAGCCAACATCAAATTAAATGGAGAGAAACTCAAAGTGATTCCATGAAAATTAGTAACAAAAAGACTATCATATCTATATAATATATCCACTCCATATGTGTGTGTGTGTGTGTGTGTGTGTGTGTGTGTGTGTGCTCAATAAGTACTCAAAGTTCTAGCTAGAGCAATAAGACAACAAAAATAGATCACTGGAATACTGGAATACAAATTGGAGAGGAAGAATTCAAATACTACTATTTGCAGATGATATGGTAGTATATGTAAGTGACCCCAAAAATTCTACCAGGGATCCTACAGGTGATAAATGTGGCAAAATATAAGATCAACTAAAAAAATCAGTTACCCCACAGTCTGCCACTTAGGGCAGACTGAGGGGCCACTAATAGTGACACTGGGATTTGTCTTTACTGAATGTACTGGTTTCTTGGGATCTTATTCTCTTTGGATATCTACCTTGCCCAACCTAGATATAGTAGGGAGGGCCTTGGACTTTCCACAGGTTGGGGTGCTTTGCCCTCTCTTAGGATTGGGGGTTAGGATGGGATGGTGGATGGAGAGAGTGGGAGGGGACTGGGAGGAGGGGAGGGAGTGAGAAATTGTATTGGTATTTTTTATTTAAAAAGCATTAAATAAAAAGTAAAAAAAAAATAGTAGCCCTCCTATATACAGATAATAAAAGGACTGAGAATTAAATCAGAGAAACATCATCCATTACAATAGCCAAAAATAACATAAAATATCTTGGGATAACACTAACCAAAGAAGTAAAATGATGTGGGATTCCCCTCTGTGTGCTGTGAATGTTTTATTAACGTTGGTTATTGAATAAAACTGTTTCAGCCAATGTTAGCAGAGCAAAGCCAGGTGGGAAATCCAGACAGAGATATATAGAGAGAGAGTAGGCAGAGTCAAGGAGACACCATGTAACTGCAGAAGGAAACAGACACTAGGAACTTTAACCAGTAAGCCACAGCCTTGTGATGATATACATACTGATAGAAATAAATTAATTTAAGATATAAGAGTTAGTTAATAAGAATCCTAAATTATTGGCCAACCTGTTGTAATTAATAGAGTTTCTGTGTGATTTTTCTGGTCTGAGTTGTCAGGAAACTAGCAGGCAGCCTCCATTTACAAAACGACACCCAATGTGGGGCAACTATACCCGCATAAAAACTGAGAGAGCTTGGGAAGGAGTTACAGACAAAAAGAAGAGCATTAAGCACAGCTTTTTGGTAGTCACACTTTTTTTTCAGATAAGCTCTGTTTGCTAGAAGCAAGCAGAGGTATGGTTCCTTTAAGAAATGATGGCTCTCTGATTCATGCCGGTAGCATGAACTCTGGCTCTTTGGGGAGGTCCTGCACTTAAATGGGCTCTGTGAGACACATATTACAAATTGATTAATGGTGACATAGGCCTGCTACATCTCTGGAGCTATAATGATGAGCATGGCTCACAGAGGCAGTGAGTGTACCTCTGCCGTGTTGGATTGGGCAGGGCCAAAAGACCAGCCTTAGTCCTAGACATGCTGCTTAGCATTTCAAAAGTGCTCCTGGTAAGAAAATAATTACAGATATGCAATAAAGACAGATTCAGGTGACAAAGAACTCTGAATGTGTCATAGTGTTGGATAAATATGTTTAAGCTTGGGAGAGAGAAGAGAAAGAGTAGACGGTTATAAAAAGAAATAAATTTTAAAAAATAAGATAAAGTCTTTCAAGAGACAGCAAAAGTAATATAAGAGAATAAAGATGGACATATATTAACAGAGTAAACGTAAAAAATAAAGCAACATAAAGAAAATACACAGAGAGTCTGAATTATATATATACTGTTGTGTTTTCTTTGAAATTTTTGACTGCAGAGAAATATTTCATTCATGGGGCTGCTAAGCTAAACTAACATAAATATTTTAAAGGTGTCTTGACTTCAAAATTTGGGTCTAAATATGTGTTGCTTTGGAAAAGAGGGTCTACTGTTTTTTCCACAGATGATGAGAACCTATGGATTCCTTCCAGACTAATGTGGTTTGATGAAGAAAGACCCCACAAAAGATCTTTGTAGACCCTAAAAATATGTCACCCAACAAATAGCAGGAGAAAGTTTGGGGAAAACAATGCCCAAATTCCCAAAATAATTGTTTATAAATGCTTGTTTTCATTTAAAGGGGGATATGATATATAGAGATGAATCCTTTGCATTGTCATGGATCTTGGCCTACAGATACATGTTAAAGATTTATTTTGTTACACTGTGTATATGTATTTCTGCTCTTGTTTAAGGTATTGTGTTTGTGCAGCTCTTTTAAAATGTAATGTATAATTAAGAAATGTATATTAATAGATAGTCACCTATAACAATCAAACTTTTAGTCATGTTAGGTTTTCTAGATATATCGAGATATATTTCTGTAAAATAGATAATCTTCAACTCTTCAAAAACCTACAGAACATGGTATTTAAAATGTTTTAAGAACTTAGTTTTTTTCTTGACAGTGGGACATATCTACTTCTGGCAACACCAATTACTTCAGAGAGTTAGATGGGCATTGAAGAACCTTGTTATGGAGTTTACCTTCAAGGTGACAAGGCTAACCATTTGAGCAAGAAACTGCTCTTGCCTAGGCTACTTGGTTACCATCAAGTATGTATGAACTGGACATGGAGGACCCACACAAAAATGACTGCTGAACTTGCCAAAAGACGGGAAGACGGTCTGTTAGGGTTCCTGATTCATAGAAGAAACTGCCAGACATTCTGCAAGACAATTTACCAATATATGAAAAACAACCTTTTAAATTTCCTGCTTCTTGGGAAAGTCTGCCTGATACTATGAGCTATAGGCTGAAGATGGATGCCCTAATGTTACAGAAAAACTTTAGATGACTATCCAGGTAGTGAGATGTCTCTGTCAATTTTAGATTTTTGGAAGTTGCTTATAATGCACTTCCCATTAATTTGATACTATATATCCTTCTGGGGTCTTTAATAGAGTTGAAGTCTTGAAAGTTATAATTATAATTTCTTTAGTTATGATAAAATATAAATTAGATTAAAAACTTTAGATTCACAGATATATGAGAGAGTATTTTCCTTAATTTGCCAAATGTAAATGGACTAAATATTGTGGTGTGCGACAATTCTGTATTCTGTAAATTATGTTTTAAAATAAATGCTGATTGGCCAGTAGCCAGGCAGGAAGTATAGGTGGGACAACCAGACAAAAAGTAGAGGCAGAGTAATGAGAACAAGAGCATTCTGGGAAGAGGGAAGCTCGCTCTGCATTTCTGTCCAGTCACCAAAGAAGCAGGATGTTACCTGCTCCGCTGAAAAAGGTATTGAGCCATGTGGCTAACATATACTAGAATAAAGGGCTAATATAAGTTTTAAGAGCTAATACAAAGCCTGAGCTAATGGGCCAATCTGTTTATCATTAATATAGACCATCTTTGTGATTCTTTTTTTGAGATTTAAAGACTGGGGAAACTGAGCAGCACAGAAACTCCAATAAGCAGGCCCTCATGTTACAATATTGCAACAATAATATTTTTGCTTAATAACTGTTATGATTATGTAATTTTACTATGTTAAAGTTAAAACCTTCCTTTTCACTAGACAGAAAAGAAAGATGATGTGGGATTCCCTTTTGTGTGTTGTGAATATGCTTTATTACAATTGGTTAATGAATAAATATGTTTGGTCAATGGCTTAGCAGAGCAAAGCCAGGTTGGAAATCTGAACAGAGATATAGAGAGAAAGTAAGCATAGTCAAGAAGATGCCATGTAGCTGCAGAAGGACACAGGTGACTGGAACTTTACCTGGTAAGCCACAGCACTGTGGCAATACAAAAATTAATAGAAATGGGTTAATTTAAGATGTAAGAGTTAGTTAATAAGAAACTGAAGCTATTGTCAAGCAACAGTGTAAATAATAAAGTTTCTGTGTGATTATTTGAGTCTGAGTGGTCAGGAAATGAACAAGCAGCCTCTGTCTACACTGAAAGGCCAGTACAACTAGAAATTTAAGCCTTTAAAGAAAGAAATTGAAGAAAATGATGCCACAGGGCGATCAGTAATGAAAAGTCCCCAGACTATCTTACAAAAGATACAGCTTTAATAAAAATAGAAGGGAAAACTTACACAGAATCTCACCCTGCTGGAATGCTGGATCCAAGCCAGGTCAAGCGGGAGAGAGAGAGGGTGCGTGGCGGGCGGGGGGGCTTTCACCAGTCAAGTTTAAAGGTAAACTTTTGCCTTAGGGCAACATGCCCCATGAACAGAATGTGATTGGCTGAACTCCCCTATCATCTCCCACTTTTTTCTAAAACAAGACAGAACCAAACCAAATACAACTATATACAATAGAAGCAAATAATAAATATAAAGTTACAAACAACAAACAATATTAAGCAAGAAACATATAACAAAAGTTTTACTAAACATTCTATTTCACGGAGTCTAAATAATGTAGATGGTAACTACAGCTATCTAATCTTCAATTCCATCAAAGATCTGAGAAGGGAAATAATTTTACTCAAGCAGCCGGGAAGTACAAGAGGGAAACTTCCGAAATGTACAACAAATGGAAGAGACAACTGAATACCTGGGCAATCACCCAAAGTCTCATATGCAATGTTGAGTCAACCAACTTTGTCTTAGGCCTGATGTAACACGCCATTTTTCAAAGGCAAGAAACCTTTTAGGACTCTCTCACTCTGTCTTGACAAGATAAGACAATCCTGCTTTTATCCATTTACGGATATTCTGTAGTTTTGTCAGTGGTCGAGGTATGGGCTTTTTCTTTGCCCAAAGGCCAGTTCTGCCAGGAAGAAGACAAGATCCAGGTGGAGTGTCTTTGGTGCTCAACGTTCTCTCGGGAGTAGAGCAGTGATGCCAGGAGCGATTGTGTCTTACTACTATAGAACTATGAGTTAGATGAAAGGCCATTTTCTACAGCTCTTCGAAGAGGTTGAAGATTATACTATCTATACTAAGTACGATCTCTATGCACCTAAATAACCTGATTAGCCTAAATATAAATATAACAAACATATATGACTATTGTTTTCTATCTATCTAACTTGAAGACTAAGAGAATGAACAACTGTGAAATGAGTGAGGACAATGACCTCCAAATGTAAACAATGTATATCATTACATAAATATCTTAATCAGAGGTAAGAATGTATCAATACAAAAAGAGGTAGAAGCATACTCACATACAATATTTAATATATCAATGTACAAAAATCAACACCAATACAATTTTCTAAAAACAATAACTCCATGCTCTTCAATAGGTAGGATCAACAGAGTGAAAATGGAAATCTTACCAAAAGCAATCTACAAATTCAATGCAATGCCGATCAAAATCCCAACACAATTCCTCACAGATCTAAAAAGAACAATACTCAACTTATATAGAAAAACAAAAAGCTAAGATAGCCAAAACAACCCTGTATAATAAAGGAACTTCTGGAGGCATCAGCATTCTAGACATCAAGTTCTATTACAGAACTACAGTAATGAAAACAGCTTGGTACTGACATAAAAAACAGAAAAGTGGGGCAATGGAATCAAATCAAAGGCTATGATATTAATCCATGAACATATGAATACCTGATTTTTGACAAGGAAACTAAAATTATACAATGGAAAGTGTATTCAACAAATAGTGCTGACACAACTGAGTGTCAACATGTAGAGAAATGCAAATAGATCCATATCTATCTCCATTCCCAAAACTCAAATCCAAATGGATCAAAGACCTCAATATAAATCCAGTCACACTGAACCTCATAGAAGGGAAAGTGGGAAGCAGCCTTGAATGCATGGGCACAGCAAACTACTTCCTAACTATAATACCAGTAGCACAGACAGTGAGAGCAGCAATAAATAAATGGGACATCCTCAAATTGAGAAGTTTCTGTTAGGCAAAGGACACAATCAAAAGACTAAGCAGCAGTCTACAGAATGGAAAAAGATCTTCACCAACCTCACATTAGACAGAAGACTGATATCCAAACTATATAAAGAACTCAAGAAGCTAGACATGCAAATGCCAAATAATCCAATTAAAAAATAGGATACAGATCCAAACAGAATTCACATCAGAAAAATCTCAAATTTCTGAAAGATACTTAAGGAATTGCTCAACATCTTAGCCATCAGAGAAATGCAAATCAAAATTACTCTGTGATGCCATCTTACATTTGTCAGAATAGCTAAGATAAAAAATATAGATGATAATTTATGCTGGAGAGGATGGTGAATAAGGGGAACTATTCTCTGTTCCTCGTGTGAGTACAAATTTGTCCAGTCACTTTGCAAATCAGTATGGCAGTTTCTCAGAAAACTGGGACTTAATCTACCTCAAGACCCAGCAATACCACTCTTATACATATACCCATAGAATGCACAGTCATACTACAAAGACGTCTCCTTAACTATGTTTTAAACAGCATTATTTGTAACAGCCAGAACCTGGAAGCAACCTAGATGTCCCTCAACTGAAGAATGGATAAAGAAAAATTACACAATGGGGTAAAAAACAATGACATCATGAAATTTGCAGGTAAATGGATAGAACTAGAAAAAACATTCTGAGAATGGTAACCCAGACCCTGAAAGACAAATATGCTATGTACTTACCCATAAGCCTACTGGTATATATACTTTATATGACAAACATTCAACCATCTTAGGGATGTATTTTATCTTTTTTTTCCCAGGCTGAGACTAGATTTCACACTGCTGTCTAGAGAGATCAAATAGATTGATCATCTATGAAAGCATCAATTTCCATGGAATGTTGTGGTGACATCACCTGTGTATAAAAATAGCTAAAATTAAGTAAAGGATTAAGTTATATCTATTTCAGGAGCACTTCTATTTCTGGGAATTTGTGGATTTGGGGAGTTAAGACCAGAAGAAAATGATTCAAGCACTTCAGAAAAATGAAAAAGGACTCAAGTACCCATCAAATCCAATCACTTCTCTCGAAAGAAATTACCCCCCAAGTCACTTTTATATAGGAGAATGTAGTCAATAAAAAAGTTTCCAGAGAGAACAATACTCTAAAAAATACGGCTGTAAAACTGACTGCTTCTGGTGATTTTCTGAGCTACCCCGAGTCCACCTGACACATCCTTATTTATGGACACTGTTTCATCAGCTATGCTCTCCACATCGGAGGAGACACACCACAGAGAGCTTGTAAGCATATTTTAGACAGCAACTATAATTCTATCCATGGCCAAGGAAAAATACTATTCCAGGAAGAGATAACGATGGCACACTTCTTTTGCTGTTTGCTGTAGTCACTATGGCAAACCATCACACTGCCATACCTGGACCGCCCCGTTTAAAAGTTGGTTTTAAAAAGTCAAGATACCGTAAGCATCCAGCATTTTCTCTATCCTTTAAAACACCCCAGATATCTTTTACTTCCATGGGTTACTGTTTTTAGTGCAATACTTGATACCAGGTGTTAAATTGGTCTATAGTTTATTCTCTGAGACAACTAGATCCTTATTCTTTCCACCTCTTGCCATAGATACGTTCTTTATGTTTTTTGGTTTTCTAATTTTTCATTGTTTGATAATTACATCCATGTATATGATGTGTTTTGATCAAGTCTACCGCCTTTACCTCCTCCCTACTTTTCCCCTACCACTATTCCCTCCTTCCCTTGCAATATCACGTGAGTGCTGCCAGTATGTGTATGGGTGTAGGATTAGCTACTGGATCTATTAATCTACTATCTATTGGTAACTTCTCAGGGAGGAGCTTCTGTTTTCCTCTGAAAACTCCTCGACTCTATGCTCCTCTCAAGATGAGCCATCATCAACATCCCATTCAATCTCAGAAAATACATTCATATTTTCCAATTCGAAGTTCAGAGCTATGCCAGGATGCACTGATGCTGTTGCAGTTTTTTTTCCCCTTGACTCCTTTGTAGACTTATAAACATTCCTAAATGTTGACAACCAACTAAAGGGTTTCTAATACAGTTTTGGGATTAAGAGAAATTTTGAAGTAGAAACAGAGTCAGAAGTTAGGTTGTAGAGCTTTAAAGCTAACAGCTATGCAGTTATGTAATTTTTCTAAATCATGTTGTCTTTTTGTAGCACAGTCCATAAACATGTACGTCACCATTTTAACCACTGTAAGGGTGCAATGCACCGGCATTTACAAAGTTGTGCAACCATCAGCATTGTACAGTTCCAGAACAATTTTTAGTGATTCTTGTGTCTCTGTCATAGTGTGAGTATGGTGTATGTGCAAGTGTGTTTACAAGTGTGCCCATCCATGTGCTTGTGCAGAAGCTGGATGAGGCCCTTGAAAGGCCTGCTCTGGCATTCTCTGTTTTATTCAGTAAGGACAGGATCCCTCACTGAACCTGAAGCTAGGCTAGCAGGCACAAGACCTAGTGACTCTCCTATCTGTGCCCATGACAATGCTGGCATTTCAGACCTAGTGACTCTCTTATCTGTGCCCGTGACAATGCTGGCATTGCAGACCATCAGGCTTGTATGCAAGTGCTGGGATTTGAACTCAGGTCCTCATGCATGCACAAGTGTCCTTACCCAGTAGCCCATCTCCCCAACACTACCCAACATTTCCTGTCATGTGAAAGGAACCTTGTTAAGAAGTCTTTCTCTTTCCTCCTCTCCACTTGCCTGCTATCATTTACTTGCTTGATCTCTCTATGAATATATATTTCTGAGTATTTGATAAGAATGTGGTCATCAAATTTTGGGTCTTTCGTGTCTGACTTCTTTTAGCATATATTTTCAAGGCTCATCTATGTTAGGGACATATCTGTACTGCAATTCTCTTATGTCTTATTTTATGATAGGGACATACCACATTTTTGCCAGTTCATTGGGTAATGATAATTTGGACTATATCCATATTTAGCTATTGTGCATAAATACTACTTTTAAAATATTGTTATTTCCTATAGGACCACAGATTTTATTTTTTAATGGTTGTAACTTAGAAGCGAAACTAGTGGGCCCTATGGAAATTGTCATTAAATTAACTTTTTGAGGAATTACCAATCATTTACAAGGTCAGAGAAAACCACCGAGTCTAATACCTTCATGTACTCTTAAACAACCATTTTCCTTAAGAAAAATTAGAGTCATCTTGGTGGCTTTTGCAAACCATAATTGTGGTTTGCATTTGTATTCTCTAGTGACAAATAATGCTCATTGAACATCTTTTCTTCTACGTTTTTTTTTTGTGTGTGTATGTGTGTGTGTATGTGTGTGTGGCTACTTGTATGTGTTCCTTGGGAAGTTTGAAATTATAGTGAGGTGGTTTTTTTCTTGTTCATTCTTTGTTCATTTTTGTTGCCATTGTTTTTACAGTAGTCTTATACTTGTAAGTTTTTATGTGGACACCAGGTTTTTAATAGTGGAACTCACAGAGAGTTTAAAATACATGATTTTACATGATTACTGTAACCTTCCTTTTGATAGTATCCCACAATGCCCAAAATATTTAATTTTTTAAAAGAAATTTTCATGAAAAAACTGTGTATCTTTTTTCTTATGCTTTTGCATTATAAGAAACAAATTCCAATTGAATAACTTTGAGAAAATTTACCTCATTTTTTTTCTAACTTGTAGTTTTAGGTTCATTTGTCTGCCTTTCCATCCAGGCTTTTCCCAGACAGCTGTGCTAAGGTGAGCTGTGTTGGCAGCATTATGTATATGCCTTTGGACATTCTGACTACTGCCATATGTATAGTCACGACACTGCTTTCCACCATGAAAAACTTCTGTACTAAATAAATGATGAGTCCTTCCTAGTATACTTCAGCAAACTGACAATCAGCTCAAAAAGGTACCCACAGAGACAATCATCTACTCTGCTCTTTCCAATCCACAAACTCACACAGGGTTTGTAAGTTGTCACACCCAAGAGTACTGAGCCAGATGAGGTGGAGCAGAGTTAATAAAGACCTCAGTTTACCATGTTTCAGTTACTTTTTTCTTAATTTAAAGTTAAATTAATATCAGCATCCCAATAACATGGCTTTACAGAGTCTTTTCCATGTTTTCCAGCATTTCTATGACATGATGTGCTTTTGAAGTTTCCTTCTCGATCATTTTGGGATGGGTAAACTATTGTTGGTGTACACTTCTAACTTTTTCATGTGAATGAAATTCATATGATTTAAAATAGAAAAAAATGGTAGGTGCTTTAATCTCAGCATTCAGTGGGCAAAGGCAGGTGGATCTCTGTGAGTTCCAAGATAGCCAGGTCTACATAGAGAGAACATGTCTTGAAAATCAAAGAGAGAACAAATGAAAGAAAAAAAAGATTGTCATATTTTAATGGTGTACTAGTATACTAGAAGACCTGTTCTAAAGATTAATAAAATAAGATAGTGAATGAATAAGATAGTGCCCCAAACTTGGCCTGTGTTTGTAATGCTTTTGAAAATATTTTAAAACACAAAGATTCTGGGTTAGCTAACAAGGACTTGGTAATCAATGTCTGCTTTTGCTAACAAAGATTTATTGGAACTGCACCCATTCCTTTAAGTAGTGTCAGTGGCTGCTTTTGAACTACCACAGCAGAACTGAGTAATTCCAAAAAGCTGAAAATATTTATTAGCTTGGGCATTTATACAAAATGTCTCAGGACCTCAAAATTAAAGAATTGATGTAGAGTTTTCCAAAGAGAGATAACTGAGTCCCTGTTATATATAGAAGTATATACTTATTTTGAGCATCTTTTACTTAAAAGAAAAACATAAATAGGATGAATTTATATTTGGCCTCAATATCGCAATAAGAATTCTTAATACTATGTGGAAAATAATGGTAATTTTATTTTCCAGGTGGTTGTATCTGCAATTCAATTTTTGTGCATGGTTCTGAGATTATTAGTATTGTTTGTATGATACATATCATTCTTTACATATGATTCTATACTGAAAACTATTACCTGATTATTGACAGAAGAGTGACTGTTAAATTATACAGCCTCAAATGAGATATAGTAAAGAACGTGGTGGTGCCAGCAATTTTGCAGTAAGTCCTTTGGGTATATTCCTATGAACAATACAGCTTGATCAAACTGTAGCTCTGTTTCTAGCTTTTAGAGGATCATGGAAAATGGGGCGTAGAAAACGCGAAAGGCAGAAGGTAAGAAGAATGAAATGCTGTTTTCTGGGAATACAGCAGCCAGTGAGCCAGGACCTCACTGTATGTGACCTGCAATAGGCCTGCATGGAGTAGCTCTTAAGTGTCAATAATGAAACAGGGAAGGGCTTTCCTGTCCCTGTGCTTCTATACTGAACTATTGGCTACTGATAAATGAAACTGTCAATGAAGAAATTCAATAAAAGTTGCAAAAAAGGAATGCTCTGATTATTTGTTACAAAAGATATGTGCTTCAGGGGACATGCACATTTATTTATTGGAAAGAACTAATATTAAGATATTGTTGGTGAAAACACGGAAACTAACAGAGAATTGTCCTGGAAAAGTCATTGCAGCAGCAATTCCCTGCAATACGCTTCTAAATCACAGGGCTTTTCAATGTTGGGCAAAGAAATTGTAGATAAACAATATTTCTTATCACCCCCAGAGAACTCAGACTGGCACTAGATAGTGTTCTAGAAAATGCTTGAACTTGCCCATCTAAGATCTAAAAGTAATTATCATACAAATAACTGTTATATACATATATATACATACATATATACATACATATATACATATATATATATATATAGAGAGAGAGAGTCACAAAGTTCTAGGGTATTGCTGGTTCATAAAATGTGTAAACTAATAAGCTGTGTATTGTCACCCTTAATCTTGAAGGAACTGTGATTTAATAAAACCCAAACAAGTTTCAGTAAGGCTCAAAATCACCTTCTTATAAAACAATGTGTTTTTATAACTCCTGAGGACACCACATTAAAGCTGTCCTTCAGCACATCCTAAAGATGCCGTTCAGTACCAAATTAAATTCAAGACAAATGTGCTAAATTCCTGTTGGCTTGAAACGTGGTATTCAATGTCTTTAAGCATGTCCCTTCTAGAGATGTAACTAATAATTATTAAGGATGCTGTGTCTCTGGAATAGGATCTTTCTCTCACATGTCTGTGCTGCTTTCCAGACATCTCGGGTGATAAAATTTAACTGGAATTTGCAGGGAGTGATACTGGTGCAGAAGGGAAAATAGCTGAAGCAAGCAAAACAAGAGACCTTAACAAGTGACAACTGACATCAAGGGCATGAAGATGTTGTTTTTATTGTTAACCATTGTTCAGATGTGTTTTGAAAACCTCGGTTAACTGACAGTTACTCGGCTCAAAACTGCAAGTAATTGTAGAAGACATAAACTTAGAAAGAATAGTTTCCATTGGGCATGGGGATTGCACATGTGTATTGTTCAGGAAGCTCACTTTTATTTTTCTCACACCTGTACGACACACGTAAGAACACAGTGACAACTAGAGTGGCATGGTTCTGTGTTCGACCTGTCATTCTTTTGCTTAGACTACTTTCTTGTCTTCACCTGGCCTCCTCTGAGGGGGAAAGGAACACAAATCCAGCTGAGTTTCAGCAACAATAAATGTTTAATGCTGTAGGTGCAGAGTCAGGATGGAGAGCTAAGAAATCTGTGGTTTGTTCGGGTAATATAATCATCTACTCAATAGAAAAGCAAAACTGATCTAAGTTGATCTTCACATGAAAGTCAAAATCACAGACTTTAAATATTTAAAAACAGAACCCACCTAGTTGGGGGTTATAAGCGACAGTTCCTTTGGGAAAGGCACAGAGAAAGTCATGTTAGGGGTCAGATTTTTAGTAGATGTACAAGTCAGTTCTACATATTATTTCTCAGGTGTGTTCAACGATGTTTTAGGCAAAATGTACCATATAATCGCCTTCTAAAGCTTTATGATATCAAGTATCAGGTACAATTCTGTGATTAAGTAGAATAAAGATGAGATTTTTAACATCCCCAACTTTTAGTAAACGTCTGATTGGGAAATCCTTCTGTATATGTGTTGCTTGTATTGGCTAATGAATAAAGAAACTACTTTGAGCCTATAGCATGACAGAACAGATCTAGGCAGGGTAAACTAAAGTGAGTGGTGTAAGAAAGAGAGCAGATTCAGGGAGAAGCCATGGGGCTGCCACTGGAGACAGACGCCTGCCAGAACCTTGGCGATAAACCACAGCCACGTGGCAATACAGAGATTAATAGAAATGGGTTAAATTAAGATGTAAGAGCTAGCCGATAAGAAGCTAGAGCTAATAGGGCAAGCAGTGATTTAATTAGTACAGTTTCTGTGTGGTTATTTTGGGAGTCTGGGTAGCTGGGAAACAAAAGAACAACTTCCTACAACAAAAGTTCATGCGTATTTTTTTTTCTGTAGCACCACATTGCAATGATCACAGATGACAGAATTTCCTACTATGACATCTACTATCAAACCAGGTATCCTACAGTGGAGCAATTACTATCAATTCAAATTTTCCTCTGAAAGATGTGTAAGTCATCAGGAAACCAAAATCTTTGTATGAAACAAATACAGACATGCAAATAATTCACAAATCTGCTAGAAATAGATAAAAATCTAAATTTTTTTAAATTTATAAAAGTTTATTCATTTATAAAAGTTTCCATTTCTGCCCCTCCTCCCAACACCCTCCCACTCCCCCCACTCCTTCTCCTCCCCCCTCCTCATCCCTAACAGCAGTCAGGGTTTCCTGCCCTGTGGGAAGTTCAAGTTCCTCCCCCCACAGGTCCAGGAAGGTGAGCATCCAAACAGAATAGATCCCAAAAATCCAGTATATGCAGAGGAAACAAGTCCCAGTGTCATTGTCAATGGCTTTTCAGAGAGACACTGTGCCAGCCACATTCAGAGAATCCGGCCACATTAAGAGAATCTGGTTGGATCACGTGCTCGTTCAGTCCCAGTCCAACTGGCCTTGGTGAATTCTCATTAGATCAGTCCCCTTGTATCAGTGGGTGAACACACTCCTCACGGTCCTGCCTTTCTTGTTCATGTTCTCCTTCCTTCTGCTCCTCATTTAGACCTTGGGGGCTCAGTTCAGTGCTCCAATGTGGGTCTCTGTCTCAATCTCCATCCATCAACGGGTGAAGGTTCCCTCTGGTCTTGCCTTCTTTGCTCACGTTCTCTTTCCTTCTGCTTCTCGTTTGGACCTAGGAAGTTAAGTCCAGTGTTCCAATGTGGGTCTCTGTTTCAATCTCCATCCATCGGGCAATTCCACTCTTGGGAATATACCCAAGAGATGCCCTATCATACCACAAAAGCATTTGTTCAACTATGTTCATAGCAGCACTATTTGTAATAGCCAGAACCTGGAAACAACCTAGGTGCTCCTCAATAGAAGAATGGTTTAAAAAAGGTGTGGAACATATATACATTAGAGTTTTACACAGCGGTAAAAAACAATGAATCGTGAATTTTGCATGCAAATGGATGGACATAGAAAACGCTTTACTGAGTGAGGTAAGCCAGACCCAAAAAGAGGAATATGGTATGTATTCACTCATAAGTGGATTCTAGCCATAATTAAAGATCTTTGAGCCTATTATTCGTGATCCTAGAGAAGCTAAATAAGAAGGTGAACCTGAAGAAAATTATGTAGTTATCCTCCTGGAGATTGGAAGTAGACAAGAGTGCCAGGCAACCTCGGTTGCATGGGGGGAGGAGTGAGGGGGTTATTGGAAGGGGAGAGGGTTAGAGAGAAGGGAGTAGGGGAGGAATGGGGAAAGCTCGGGGGATTGGGATGAGGGGAGGGAGGAAGGATGGATATGTGATCAGGGAAGTATATACCTCAACTAAGGGAGTCATTTTAGGGTTTACAAGAGACTTGATTATAAAGGGGATCCCAGGTCCAAGGAGAGATCCCCAGATTGTTCTCTGGACAGAGGAGAGGGTGCCTGAACCGGCCTTGGCCCATAACCATACTGATGAATATTTTGCATATCACCCTAGAACCTTCCTCTGGTGATGGGTGGAGATTGAGACAAAAATCTAAAATATTAAACCAATGTTCATCTTAATTTAATTAGATCTGTGGTAATTTGATAGGACCTAGCTTCGACTTGTGATACTGGTTTCTGTAGTTACCAAATTGGGTGCACTTTTCTATCTGATAATTTCAATATTGCTACTACGGTACATTGAAAGAAGAACAAGAACATAAAATCTTATTAATATAATTCTCTCTATATATTCTTTAACAGACGCCTTTAACAGATGTATTGAATTGCCACGGTCGTAGACCTCACAAGAAATATAAAATGCATAGGAGTGTCATAGGCACAGAGTTTCAGAACCAAAAAGAAATACCCTAATTTTGTTTTCTTTAGATGAGATTCTAAGAATCACAACATGAATTTAAAGTCATTGAGCAATTTAATAATTATTTCAACTGGAACACATGTGCTAATCAACACACACACACACACACACACACACACACACACACACAAATACCTATACGCAGGCATCCTTATATGTAATCAAACTAAAAGAGTAAAATGTATGTTAGAGAAGTAACCATTCCAGGAGTTCACAGAATCTTTAAGATATACCTAAGCATGAATCTGTATGCAATTTATAAATGCTATAGTTTATTTCTCTGCTTGTAAAATCTTGCTTTCTCTTAACTACCAACATTGCCCAATGTCTCCTAATTACAATTAAATTCTTAATGTTGCTCCTTATAGACTGGGCAACATTACTACAAATGGCTTTTGCCAATTCCCCCATCACTCATCTGTAAACTTTCTATTTTCTGCCCTCCTCCTGTGACTAAATCAAACCTGGGAAGTCCTGCTATGCAATTTCTCCTTCATCTTGTATTGAAAAGTGCTCCTACTCCTGCAACCCAACATGCAATTAAAAATCCAAACTGCTAATACACAGCATGGTTTCCTAGACTGGAAAGCAGCCCATCTGTGCAGCAAACACCTGGGTGTGAAGAGTGAAGCCTTGTCCTATTGATTCAAAAGCTGAATATCAATGGGAAGGAGGCCTGTGGAATATCATCTCACTCAATACACTCAGAGATGCTAATAAACTCAAGCCCCACTCACCACCCTACAGAAGTGGCTTCAAATTCTCTTTGGTTTTTCTTCTCTTTATTCCTTTTAAGTTAGGGCTTCTAGAGTTGGCAGACAGAAGAATAGGATGTCCCGTGTCACAAACACCCTAAGAATTATTTTATTTCCCCCTAAAATTTAGTCCATCATCTTGTGATTTCTTACGTCAGGCCTACTGGTACACAAGTGCCTAAAAGCCCTTTCTGAAAATAGCCTGGTCTTTTCTGTTAGTTAACATGAAACGCTCACATAGTTGAAGAAGAAAGATAAGCCACCGCTGACTGAACAAGAACTGACATGGCCATTTGCCAGATTTGGTGTACTGGGTAGGCCACCAGGAAGCAAACAGTTTAAATGCGCCTGCTAGCAGATGCTTCACACTTTATAACTCATACGCCTCCTATCAAACTCTTCTACTCTTTTTTGTAGCATGAAATGGGGATGGCTGTGTTCCAATAAAACATCATTTATGAAAACAAGTGTTAGGCTAGATTTGGTCCACAGGTTACAGTCTTTGACCAACGCTACAATTGAGTTGGTCTTATGACATTAAATTTGCTTTACTAGAAAATCAATTCAATACATAGGATACACACATATTCTCCCAATTTGCCAAAATAACACGATAGCTATAGGACAGTTCTCAACGAGTGACCCCTTTGGAGTTGAAGGATTCTTTCACGGGGATCACATACCAGATAACCTGCCTGTCAGATATTCACATGTAGTAAAATTACAGTTATTAAGTAGCAATAAAAATAATTTTATAGTTTGGGGTCACCACAACTTGAACAACTGTATTAAAGGGTCATAGCATTAGGAAGACTTAAAACCACTGTTATAGGAAATGGGAATTAAACATTTTAACACTGACATTGAAGGGAGATGAGATTTAATATACAATAATTTTACGTGAAACAATTTGAACTAATCAAATTTAGCACACAATTCCATTACATAGTTCATACTACAGAGACATGCTATCATGTAAGCAAATTATAACTTTAGATAAACAACAGAAATATTTAAAAGTAAAAATGGCAATAGGGGTTGGCATTCCAAAGATGGAAAATTTAAACAAGAAAATAACATTGACGGAGGCAAGGAGAAAGGCGTCTAGTTACACAAGGGCAGCTCAAAGGCAGACGAATAACAGGATATGGCCAGAAGGATAGATGGCAGAAAGGCAAGTCCTCTCCATGACTCACTGCTGAGCTGCAGCAGGGCATCAGAGCTGTCTCAAAATGGGAGACAAGGAGAGTGAATATGGCACATGAGAAGAGGGACAGAGAGAGCCAAGGACCAAGCAAGAAGTAAACGGATTGGTGTCTAGATCTTTGGCAAGATGGGTGGAAAATAGAAGCAGAGAGATTAGCTTTGTTTAGGATCACGCGCCAGCAACCACTTGTTTACAATAAGAGGGTTAAGTCCAAGATGAGGGGTGTACCTGACGATGACGGGCAAGGCATTTTTACTGTAAGTGTGGTTTGCTGTCTAGGGCTTTAGTTCGGTAGGGAGGATATAAGCATACATTTAAAATCAATCATGCATGTGACAGCCAATGATGTTTTTCCGTCACGACAACAAACACTAAACTTGAGACAAAAAAAAAAAGGGAGAGGCAAAAGCAAATTGAGTGGAAAAAATACTGTATTAAGTAAGTTTCTTTTCCCCCTTTTTATCAGCATTAAGATCAGAATAAATCTGTTACAATAGTACTGTGGAATTGACTGAAATGAAGCAAAACGTTTACGGTCATTAGATATCCCCATGGCAATAGGAATAGACCACATACACTAAAGACTAGAAGGAGAGAATGAATAGTGAATTAAAGTGAAAATGCATTCTGTGAGCTTAGAATCAGTAAGGAACTGTTGGAAGAGAAACATAAGATCAGACTTTGGAAAGGCCCAAAAGTCTCAGTAAGGTAGAATTTGACTTTTGGTAAGATAAAGTACTCCCCAAATTAGAAGACAAATTTGGAAGCTGCAGTTGTTTGAGAATGACCCCTTAGACACATATGTTTCAGCACTTGGTACACATTTGGGAAGGATTAATAAATGTATCCTTGTTGGAGGAGGTGTGTCACTGAAAGTGAGCTTTGAAGTTTCTAAAGCTCATGCCATTTCCAATTCTCTCTCTCTCTCTCTCTCTCTCTCTCTCTCTCTCTCTCTTTCTCTCTTTCTCTCTCTCTCTCTCTCTCTCTCTCTCTCTCTCTCTCTCTCTCTCTGTATGTGTGTGTGTGTATTTGTGTGTGTGTGTGTGTGTGTGTGTGTCTGCTTTCAACTTACAGATCAAGATGTAAGCTCTCAGCTCTTCCTGCAGGTCTGCCTTTGTTTTGACATTATAGGCTCTGACCTTCTGCAACTGTAAGCCCCAAATTAAATGTTTTCTTTTGTAAGTTGCCATGGTCATGTTGTTGGATCACAGCAATAAAAAAGCAATTAAGACAGGCGCAAGTACTCCAAGACAGGTTTAGCTACTGTCTGGTTATCATCATGAAAATGGTAACTGAACTCTCTCCCAGAAGAATTAATACACTGTGATCAAAATAATGTAAAAACATCTCCAGCCCCTGTGTAATTTATTTTGGCATTTGTCACACTGAAATATATTAGAAAGCCTGTATTCTAATGAAGTTACTGCATATCCTCAAAGGAAAAATTTGTCTTTGGAGACATAATGACTAACCTTTGCTGAGTACTTCTTCAGCGTGAGGCACTGTGGCAAGTGCTTTGATATAAGTTTTACAGCCATCTGGGGAAAACACAACTATTAATAACTTTGATTTTATATGGAGGAACACAGGGCCTTGAAAGGTTAAGCAATCTGATAATGAACACAGTGACTATGTGGTGGTACAGACATTCTACTCCATGTCGCCTCATGAGGAAGCCTGAGTCTTCTTCACATCTATATGGTAAAGGAGTATCTCTGTGTTCCTACTAAATACTGGTCATCAACCACTCAAGACAATAAGGTAGCCATCTTTAATTTATGTTTGTACTTGGGTTTTATAGATTAACTGTCCTATTTTGTATGACAAATACCTCCTTTCTCCTTCCCCCATTCCTGCCTCCCTTCCTCCATCCCTTTCTCTCTCATTCTATCCCTGCCATGAGAAGACCTCTAGAAGCCCCTCTTTAGTGATGGTTCTCAAAATTTTTAGGCTGTTATTATTAGGATCTTGAGGAAAAGGTGGACCCTCACCTTGAAATTCAGATTTACCATCTCCATATCGTTGGAGGCCCTACAATCTGCATCTTGACAAGATACCAGGATGAGTATAAACACACAAAGGTGCAATAAACTAAATAAATTTTCCATAACCATCATTTCCTTGCCATGACAGATTCTTAGGCTTATTCCTAAGCAGTCTCCCAAAGCCTGAAAACATATCTCCAGGGAGTCCATGCTGGGCAGTCACTGGCAATCTCATATTGTTAGTGAAAATATATATTAACTGTAACCACAATTTGAGAGTATTTTTTCTTCATGAAATTATGAATTTCCAGGGATCCTCAGTTCTTCCTACATCCCTGAAGAAGTGGAAATGTCATGGTAAATCTCACCTGGAACCAGACATGTTGGGGTGCCCAGACACTGCTGAGTTTGCAGTATGCTTTAGTACCTAGCAAAGCTCATAGCTAAGACAAAAGCAAAACAAAGCAAAAATCCAACCTGAAACTCAGTTCATTATTAGATGCTGAAAACCATGCAAACAGAAAGTGATACATCTGATGGAACTTCTATTAATTCTGAGCAGTCTCAAAAATCACCTTTCCCTGAATTCTTCCTGAATATCCCAGAGATAAAGTTTAGTTACTGATTATGCCAGAGTTCTAACCTGCCACATAATTTTGTAAATTGAAACATAAGTATATTACTTCTCACTCTTTCCACTCCTCCCTCTAACTCCTACCCCTTCCATGTCTGTCCTCTCAACCTCTCTCAAATTGATAGCTTCTTTTCATTATTGTCACACACGGATATATGCCTCTCTCTCTCCCTCCCTCTCTCTCTCTAACACAAATATATAAATTTAAACTGCTGAGTCAAGGTTTTCTTTTTTGTGAGTATATGGTTTCAAGGATGAAACTTGGTAGTAGCTAACCAATTAGTGGTCTTATTCTTGGAAGAGACTAATTTCTCTTCTCTCTCTCTCTCTCTCTCTCTCTCTCTCTCTCTCTCTGTCTCTCTCTCTCTCATCATTAGTTGTCAGTAGTTCTTTGTCTTTTTCTGAGGGTGAAATTGGTGAGATTACCCCATCCACATTATAATATTTATTGATACTGCCATTGATAAGGTCTTTTTAAAGCAGCCAATTCTAGAAGTGTCTCACAGCAGAATTCTTGATCTGATGACTCTTACAATCATTCTGCCTTCTATTCTCTGGTGTTTTCCAAGCCCTAGGTACAGGAGTTATGCTGTAGATGCATCCACTGGGGACTAACCCCCACCCCCACCCCGCGCACACATGCGTAGACAAATATGTCTGATCAATTGATCTCTATATTTAAGTAGTTGTGGTCTTTTGTGATGGTTTTCATTTGCTGGAAAACAGGTTATTTTTGTTGTTGTCTGTGGGTTTTGTTGTTTTTAATAATGAGTGGTGAGAGGTAAACTTATCTGTGGGTCGAGAATTAGCTTTAAAATATGGTTAGGAATTTAGGTGATTCATAAAGTGGTGGGAGGGGGTCCTCCTCTAAGATCCATGACCCCAGTAGACTCAGAGAGTAGGGTTCCATGAAGATTCTTTCTCCTGTTGAGTGTATCTAACATCTAATTAGACAGTTGTTGGTTACTGCCAACATAGGAGTGCCTCTATTGCACCTTTAGGAATATCTTGTAATGCTGGCCATTAATCGGGAATACTGATTGGTTCCATCCCTTGGTGATTTATACGGTACTTTCTGGTATGGTGGAAGCTGGAACACAGGAAACAAGCTTTCAGGTTAAATCTAGCTTGAATCTTCAGAGTCCTATGTCCTAAGAATATGTTGCCTTCAGCAATAGCAATTTAACTTCAACTTCTGAGAGACATCAAAGGGCAACGGTTATATCCTGTGCTGCTTTGAGAGACCAAAACATACACTGGAGAAAAGACAGCATCTTCAACAAATGGTGCTAGCAAGCTGGTTGACCACATACAGAACAGTGAAACTAGAATTTGTAATATATCATCCTGTATAAAAATTAACTCCAAGTGAATCAAAAACCTCAAAATGAAACCTAAAATTCTAAAAGTGCTAGGATAAAAAATAGGCAGAACCTGTCAAGATACAGGTGTGGGAAAGAATGTCCTGAATAGGACTTTATTTTCCCAGGAGTTAAGGCTGACAATTGACAACTGGAACCTCATAAAACTAAAACGTCTCTGTAGAGCTAAGTAAACAATCAAGAGAGTGAAGAAGAAACCCACAGAGTGAGGGGGAATCTTTGTCAGCTATACATCTGACAAAGGATTAATATCCAGAATATACTTTTGTATACTGAAAAATATATACCTCTGTAACTTGAAAAACAGCCTAGAAAACAAATGACCCAATTAAAAATGAGATAGGAATCTGAACAGAGATTTCTCAATAGAGAAAATCAAAACAGCTAAAGAAACATTTTTGCAAAATGTTCATCATCTTTATCAATGGGAGACATGTAAATTACAGCAGCTGAGATTTGATCTCAGCCCAGTAAGAACCATTCAGATCAACCAAACTGACAACAAATGCTCCTGAAGATGTGAGAAAGGAAAACCCTCATTCACTGCTGTCGAGACCACAAACTGCTGCAGTCACTTTGGAAGGCAGTATGGAGAAGCCTCAAAAAGCTGAAAATAAATCAACCATATGATCCAGGTGCACCACCTTTGGTGTGTGCTCAAAAGACTTGACATCCTGTTCCACAGACACCTTCTCAGCCATATTAACTGCTTCTCTCTTCACAGGAGTAGAGAAATGGAAACAACCCAAATGTCCTTCCATAAAGAAAAATGTCCTTCAAGAATAAGGAATAATGGAATACTATTCAGTTATAAAGATGAATGACATCATATAATCTGAAGGTAAATGGATATGCCTAGAAATGTTATATTGATTGAGATAACCCAGGCCCAGAAAGACAAGTGCCACATGCCCTCTCATCTATGGTTCCTAGCTCCAGATCCTCAGATTTGAGTGTATAACATGGAGTAACTACAAAAACTAGGAAACTATAAAGATCTTTGAGAAGAGGATACCAGAATACAGGTGATATTAGGAAGGAAATTAGAAAGGTGATGGAGCTCTAATGGGAAGAGCTGAGGGAGTTCAATACAGAAGAGAAAAGTGGGAAGAGGGACAAATTACATCAAGGTTTTCTGATAAAGGCTCTCAAAGAACTGTATTATTTTATATTTACCTAAAAATAACATACATTGCATAATTGCTTATCAATATGTGTATACATATATATATATAGTTATAGTTATAGACCACTTTAAACATTGTCATAGGATAATAAATTATACAAAGTTTAAGAATGTAAATTAACAGGACATACAAAATCACTAATCATTATCATCCTAAGTTGTGTGGACGCGCTGCCCAAGTAGAAGCTTGTGATCAAGCCAAGAGCAAACCTTGGTAAATAGTCCAAGATTAATGTAAGCCAGTCAAGCTTC
Source organism: Myodes glareolus (assembly GCF_982192425.1). Lineage (NCBI taxonomy): Eukaryota > Metazoa > Chordata > Mammalia > Rodentia > Cricetidae > Myodes > Myodes glareolus. The sequence continues at coordinate 21,189,972 of NC_142043.1, read as the reverse complement.
AGTTCCAGTCCCTCAGAACCAGCGACTGACAGAGATCAGAAGCAAATGAAATGGTTAAACTTTATTTCTCAAAGTGGTAAGGGTTTGTTTATTTTTATTTTAATATTAATCTTGCACTGAAGGCTTGCCACACCTGTTTCTATACCTCTCCGCCTCCTTGCCTAGCTCTGTCTCTGTCGCTCTCTCCTTGAAATTTTACATCTTTCACCTTCTAGTCTTGCAACTGATTTCAGATAAGGCAGTGTTACTTTAGAAGGCTTCGGTCTGGACAGCTCACATCCAGAGTTCATGTTTATTTTATGCCCTGACACAGAACAAGTGAGAGCTTTTTATTGACAAGCATAACAGGAAAACAGAGGCCAAATACTAGTCGCCTCGAGAATAATCAGGGTCAAGAGGAGACAAAATTCAGGAAAGTAAGGATGTAATTAAAAAATGAAAGCAGGAAACCAGTTGTTCACAGAAAATAAGGATCCCAACCAAAACGATACAGGACTTTGAAAGACCTACAAAGATAGATCCCATTAATTATGAATATCTGAAATTTGGCACCTATTCTTTAGAGTCAACTTAATCTCTTATAAATAAATAGTACAGTTATTCTTCAAATATGAATGTGCATGTACACATTTTAGACAGAATAGTCAAAATGTACTTACAGCAATATTAAAATAATTTGAGCTAAAATTATTTTATTTTCGATATTCAGTTAGAATCAACAAAAATTTTACATAAGCTGTGCATTACTTTTCAAAAATCAAAATTAAATAATTTGACAAGTAAAAAGTACAGAATAAATGGTCCTTAATGTATTTTTTAAAGGTATTTTTGAATGTAATAGTTGATACTAATAGACACTGATTGCCAATTGTGAAGCTGGCTGGTCTTCTAAGCAAAATTGGCCTCATAAATCTTCATTTTAATCCTCAATGTTATTGATTATCACTACAAAATTTATTGTGCTTGCTTATTCTTTTGTGTGTGTTCAGAAACTGATTTGTTTTTGATGAGTGCACACACATATGAACAAGCCAATACATGTGTGTAGAAGTCAGAAGAAGTTTCTTTCCCTCTTCAACTTTGTGAGTCTTGAAAATTAATCTCAGGTCTTCAGGATTGGCAGCATGTGTCTTAACCCACTCAGCCACCTCACTGGCCCTCTCTTGCTATCTGAGTACTAGCTAAAGATGGCTGATATCTACATTCCATTAAAAAAATGAGCTTCCCAAGCAAACACAATTTAGTGAAGGGTTAGGGATATCGACATATGCAAAAGTATTTTTTAAAGAGATGATTAACATAAATATAAGGATAATGTTACTTCTTAAAATAAAGGCAGTAGAATATGGTAAAGAAAACAGAAAAATACTTGTGATGTCTTAGATCTGAAACCAAGTGATGGATGAGTATTCTATTATTAATCATCACTTACATGGTGGGGTATCTATTTCCTCTGAATTGAAGCTTTTCCTCCTAGAGGGAGACAGGAGGCCCATTAGAGTCAGGGAAGTAATGAAACTTATGAGTTACAGAAAACTCAAAAAGACTCACATAAGGCTCAGGAAGACGAGAAAGTTACAAGAGTAATGAGTTGAAGAGTTGAATCACTCCTTGATGCTGTATAAGTAGTTCACAGTCCCTGCAGAAGAGATGGGAACTGGTTCAATGCAATTGTCTGCAAGTTAAGCAGGGAGCTCCAGGTATGCTTCTTGGTACGAAAGAAATGTCTTTATTCTGTCAATCATGTTTTAAATATACACTGATTGGCCAGGCAGAAAGTATAGGAGGGCCAACTAGACAGAAAGTAAAGGCAGGGTGTTGAGAACAGGATAATTCTGGGAAGATGGATGCTCTTCCCCCAGTCCTGCACAGACCACCGAAGAAACAGGATGTGACCTGTCCCACTGAAAAAGGTACTGAGCCATGTGGCTAACACAGATCAGAATAATGGGGTAACATAAGTGATAAGAGCTAATAAAAAGTCTGAGCTAATGGGCCAATCAGTTATAACTAATGCAGAATCTCTGTGTGATTTTCTTTGGGACTTGCCAGCTGTGGGAACTTGGTAGGACATAGACCCCAACAAGCTAGCCCTCATGTTACAGAAAATGAGTCATCATTCATGCTGTGTTTTTCATGACATTGCGCCTGAATAATAAATGTTCCGGTAAAGAACTCCTTACAGGAGTTCTCTAGTTGTTCTCTTATGTCCAGCAGCTCACTAAAGTTGTACTTGCATGTAATCACTTTTTCAGTCTGTCATCAGGGGAAGAGATGTCCTTTTTATATCTCACCAGGAGATGTTATATAATGCATATACTTCATATTTTACATGTATAACATTCAAATATTAAAATTTGGCATCATCCAAATTTTTATTATTCTGCCAAACTAAATAGGATGCAAACTCAGAAAACATACTAGAATAACAAAATTTCACATTTAAACAGAAGCTATATGAGGAAATCAAAGAAAGTGTGCACCTTGAAAAAATGTTTCCATTGATTTGCCAAAGAAATCAGACAAAAGATACCAAATATTTCTGCTTCATAGTAGTTTATGAATGAATGAAAATTTTACTTTTTCCAAAAATAATGCATGACCAATTTTCTTCAGAAAAACTAGATCTTATTTATTGGCCAGGATATATCTCAGTTTTTCCCTAAATACTTCCATGTCATAAAAAATCAGTTTATAAAATTATACCATAGATTGAATAAGCTAATTCATTAAAGGAATGATGACAATTTTCCAAAAGTCTTTAGGTTGTTTTTGGAGTTGAGATTATGAAAATGGTTAAAAATAGTGAAGACTTTTTGAACAATAGCTTATGAAAATCTAGAAGAAAGGAGCTTCAAGTAACCAAATATAAAGAAATGATAACGTTGAAATGCTGAGTACTTGTTTTGACCATCATGTGCTACATATATGTGTTGAGGTATCACATGAACAATTATTGGATGGTAATCAAAATCTTTTAGAACCTGTTGTGATTGGAGTCAAGTGTGGTGGAGCATGTCTTTAATCCAACATTTTGGAGACAGAAGTGGTCTCTGTCTTGAGACCACTGTCTCAAGACAATCTGTCTTGTCGATTGCTTGGTCTACATATTGAGTTTCAGGAGAGCCAGGGCTATGCACAGAGACTGTCTTAGGATAAACAAACAAATACTTAAAATTAAATTATTTTATGGTTAATGTCAGTTTGTCAGGTTTTAGAACCATATAGAAGACAGATAGATCCCTTGGCATATTTGCAAAGGAGTTTTTAGGATTTAATTTAATTGTTTAAATATATGAATATGTGTGTATTGTGTGGGTGTGTATAGCATCCAAAGAGATCAGAAAATAGTTTAAGATCCCCTTAAAGGTAGAAAGAGAGCTGATTTGGGTGCTTGGAACTGTACTCAATTACTCTGGAAGACCATGAGGCACTCTTAAATGCCATTCTCCAACCCCTGTGAGAGAGTTTCTAGATTGGGTCAAAGGCGGTGAGAAAGCTCATCATAATAGGCAGCACTATTCTATGGGTTGTGTTCATGAACTAAATAAAAAGAAGAAAGCGATTGAGCATCAGCATTTATTGTCCTCACTTCCCAACTACAGATAGCACATGACGAGCCATTGCAGCTTCCTGCCTCCCTGCTTTTTCTGCCTCAATGGACTGTATCCTCAAAGTGTGAGCCAAATGAAACCCTTCCTTTCTTAAGCTTCTTTTGGAAGATATTTGTCACAGCACTGAGATAAGACACCAAGACAATGATGCAAGACATCAAATTAGACAGCATATAATTTTTTTAGCAAAATAGTTTTCAGGCTATATGATTGATGATATTAGATATTAGATATTTAGTACATGGAGAATAAAAAATGAAAATAGATAATTCCACAAGACAGAAGCATCATTGTTAAAATATTTTTCTTTGAAATTTAGGACTTCTCTTATATTTATGAGTATTGGAGGCTGCTGGGAATAGTTGTGGCTTGAATATTATAATTTGATCATTTTTCCAATGTGAGAATACATTGCATGTGGTATAGTTGTTAACAAAGAATAAGAATTTTGAAATCACAAAGTGGTGCCCAAGGTACAGGAACTAATTAATAATGAATGTGTTTTGCAGATTCCTCAAAGAAAAGAATGTAGTCAATAGACATACAGAGTTTAAGCAGAAATTTATTTAGCAAAGCTAAGCACAGCAAACCATCCAATAAAATGGGCTACCCCAAGGTAAAGGGCCACTCAATAGATACTATCATGTCAACTTTAAAGTTTTCGTTAATAATGTAAAGTTGGTGGTGTGTGTTTGGGATAGCTGATTGTTTTCTCTCTCAAGTCATTTTGGGCTAAACATATCTTCCTTTTAGTGCATTTCAGCCCATGCATGTCCATCAAAGAACAAAATAGTGGCAGAGGAGTGCAAGGTCACAATAAAAATGACAAGGTCAATTCTCTTGAGAAAACAAACACCTTGCTAACACATACATTGGGGAATATGCTTTAGCTTCTAATATAACCTAATTACAACTTTAAGAAAATATAATCACAAAGGGCATTCTGACCATAAGGAGACAAAGCTATCAAAATGCAGCTGCAATTTTTTTCAGTTATCTCTTATCTGAATTATTCCCTGTTAGTTAGAAAAGAAAAACAGAGAGACAGAATCTAGAGGAAATGACACTTAGAGATCAAACCATGCTGTTCACTAAGATGCCCCTCAAACAGACAGCATTTGAGAGAGGATTTCTCTTGACTGCCCTCATCTCTACTTTGTGGATGGCATGTCCGTGAGGAAATTTTACTTTGTAAGTCCTCCCCTTGCCCTTTGAAAAAGACACTAGATAGGTTCTCGCAGCCTCTTCCTCTGATGTCTTCCTTCAGGACACAAGAGAGGCTCTCACAGCCTTTTCCTCTGATGGCTTCCTTAAGAATCTGGAAAGGATCCTTTGAAAAATAACCATTGAAGAAGGAATCTCAGCCTTGGAAAGGGGAAGGAGACTAACTTACTTCGGGGCACCTGTAGCAAACCCAGAGAGCCTAATCATCGAAAGGACATTTCACATTCAAGAGTAAATACACTCAGCACATCTAATGGATCAACCTTGATACTTATATTCTCCAGTTCTTTCTCACCATCTTGCTTCAGTCCTAAACTCTCCTTGCCTTTTGTTTTAGCAGAATTCAGACTAAGAATATTCTTGATATTGTGATAGCATTAAATAAAACTTTTCTTTCCTGTTTGATTATTACAGCACAATTTTTTTTTACTTAGAAAATGATGCCAAGATACAGACAAAGCCCTGGAAACTGCAAAAAACAAAGCTGTGTGTCAATAGTGTAGTCAAACCAACATTTCTAAGTGTCTGTTAGCAAGAGGAATAGCATTTACAGTCTTGAAGTACCATAAGACATTCAGTACAGAGTTAAAAAATATACAATGGTTTGAAAGAACTCAGAGTTTGATGCAAAAAGTTTTTGTGAGTGTTACAACCCAGTGGTCCAAAAAGAATGTTCAAAACTCCAGCAGTCATAGGAGTAGAACAGGAAGCTTTTGACGGAGTTGACATAGTGACAGAAGCCGGTTATTAGAGCCTCACAGAAGAAGTAGTAGCAATAGCATAGGATCCAATATGTTGAGCAGTTTACATGGGCCATAAGGGATGGAAAGATCACAGATCTTGACTATGCTTACCTCTTGATTAGGATGTTGTTACCATGGTGTTTGTGCTTGAGTGTATGTGATGCTCATGGCATGCTAAGTGTCTCACATGGCTTGCACCACTTAGTGCTTCTAAAAAAGATGATATTAATATCTCAACTTGTTTGATAAGGAAATTCAACTTCAAATAGACCACAAGTCAGCAGAATGTGAATCTGACATTTAAACTAAAGCTGTTTTTGAAAAGCCATATGCTTGTCTGATTAACCTTAGTGGTCTTTAGTTCTAGCTCGACATTACAATTGCTCGAAGAGCTATTTAAAACATCAGTATCTGTATCCTGCTTCTAGAGACTCAGGTTTAATTTATTTAGAATAAGACTCATGAATTAGTATTTTTAAAATAATAAAAATTCAAATTAAGCCAAATCATCAACAGGATTGTGATATGGAGCCAGTCTGGAGAACTGTTGCAGGAAGGCATTGTTTCTGTTTCTATCCATACTGTGACTTCAATAATAGCATAAATCAATGCAGAGGAACAACAATGGCTCTTCGCCACTTTATAACCTCTAACTCACCTCAGAAAAATAGCGATCTGATTTTGGAATTTGCCATCCATTGAGACTGCAGCAGGGTAATCTAACCGTTAGCTTCCGTCTGATAGATCTAATTTTTAAATACTCCACCTCGCTGCGTCATTAGACACCACAAGAAGAATTCCACTCTGGAATTCATGACCCTGCCTTTTTATAGAATATGCTATCTATTGAATTTCCCTGCGTTTTACATTGAATTGTTTTTCTTGATCCATTGTTGCTTCAGCCTTCTGCTCAGAGTTTTGTCTTCGCCCTCCACCTTTCTCATTAAGTAGAATTCTGCCCTTCTTCTCTTTTCTCAATCGACCCTCACATTATCAATTCCCTCCCCAAGAAAAACTGACACCACCCTTACACCACCAGCCCAATTGCTTTCTGGAACCTCAATCCAATATGCAGATGCCCATATGCGATATAACTTTTTTGTTGCAGACAAAGGGCTCCTGAACCTTAGGGGTATTGGTACCCAGGAGCCAGCATTACTTTGTCTACAGGACTTGCTCTATTCAATATGTAAGACATAACCAAGAAATAGGAACTTCCTTAGCTCTTGGGGGTGATAAAAAACCCACCCTTCCATGAAAGCTTATCTTCTAAGCCCCCAGAGCATCAAATCAAAAGGTTTCTTAGATTATTATTTTAGTTTAATGTTAAGGAAATAGAGATTAAAGGACCTATGTTCTTGAAGTCTTTTGCTTGTTTTAGTTTTACTATATTCTATTATTTTGCAAAACAAAAACCAAAGTTGCAATTGTTACAGCCATGGCAAAATGACTGCATTTGTTTAATTGGTACTAAATGTTGTATAGAAAAGTTCTTTTTCTACTTCAGATATTTATGTAAGGCTGGTAAGATGGCTCAGTATGTAAGGATGCTTGATGCTGAGACTGACAACCTGAGTTTCCTCCAAGAAATTCACAAGTCTGCAAGGTATTTTCTAAACTCCACATGTATGCTATGGTACTCACACATATACAATCTCTTTTTTCTCTTCTCTCACTAAATAAATGAATGTAAATATGAAGCAAAGTAATATTTATGTTAAGAAATAAGATTTATTATCCAATTAGTGATGTAGAGGATTTCTCTACTGTTTTTTTTTTTCATTTCTGACTTCACTCTTGTTAAAAAAGTCTTGCCACTCTCAATAATGGTGGATCATCACATATAAGCTTTTGATTTATGAAAAATAAATTTTATTCATTTTATTAGGCAAGGTATCAGTTACTATTCTATTGCTGTGAGGAGACACTATGGCCAAAGCAACTCGTATTAAAAAAATAGAGTATTTAACTGAGGGGTTGCTTACAATTTTAGAGATTTAGTCCATTTTCATCATGGATGAGAGCATGATGGCATAAAGGCAGGTGCTAAAACAGTAGCTGAGAACATACATCTGATCCGCAAACACAAATCAGAAAGAAATCTAGTGAAAATGTAGGTTTTTGAACACAACCCAAAGCCTGCCCCCAGTGACACACCTCTTCCAACAAGAGCACATGTCCTACACAGTTCCATCCACTGGGGACCAAGTATCCACATGTATAAACCTGAGAGAATCATTCGGAATAACCACACTCTAGTATGTCAGACCAAAAGAATTTTGCTGCATTCCATTCTTTGTTTTCACCAGTCATTAATAAGTAATAATTTAAATACATATAAGATGTAGCAGCTGACTCTATAACTGAAGCTCAAACTTATACAGCATTTTTCTAAATTTATTTAGCAAATTTACAAGCACAGGGGTTGCTTTCTCAGTATTAAGTAAAACATATGTGAATGGATATAATATTTCATTTATAATACAAGACAAATTCTTTGCATTTTATATTAAGTCAAAAAATCCAATTAGGAAGTAATCATTCCATTACTGAATATATTAATGTTGCCATAATAAAATTATCTCCCTGGTGTTAGATTTTTAAATAAATATCTGTCATTTATTTCTTTGTGTACTAATTAATATTCATACTGTTCATACTGGGTATCATTGACACAATGATGTTGAATAGACTTCTGCCTCTTTGCTTTGTGAAGTTAATACAAAATATTATTTTCTCTGTGTGCCAGTTAAGGCTTGTAGAAACTTGCCTGTGTACACTAGAATTCTCTGATACCTTGCAATTTTTTTCCATCTCAAACTAAGCTCTAAACTGAAAGAACGAGGAAAGGTGATTTGTGATACTGTTTATGATTGAAAAGCTTGAACCAAGAATTGAAATACATTACTTGTCTAAATACTCATCTTGTTTGCTGAGTGTTAATGAGACTAAGCACTTTTCAAAGATAATTCACCTCTGGGATATTCTTGATGTATCATCTAGATATGAAATTGGTGTTTTAAGATAGGACTATCTTTGTCCTTACAAAGACAAAACACTCTACCTTGTCTATAAACTGAAAGTCTCAGGATAAATGCCATTCACTGTTGGTTGTCAATTGCATTTGTGAGTAAGAGTTATAAGAAAGAACCAAAATGACATATCACAGACTAGTTCTAGTCAATGTCACAAACTGGGCACTTAGCCAGTGCCTTCCAAGACTTCCAGTATCTACAAAATTTACCCTGACTAGTATGATGCTATGTCCTTTTATTCCCAAGAGCTTGTAGACTACAGAAATGCTAGCAAAGATAAAATGGTCTGGAGCCATCATAACAATTTTAGCTTTCACTATCTAGAAATTGCATTATATTGAAACTAATACTTTCCTGTGTCTATTCTCTTTTTTCATATTTCCTCATCAGTAATATCTATAGTTATTCATGTTGAAGAAATTATGGTTTGATATGAAAGCAAAAATAAACAAAATAACAAGTTAAGTCTATGTGCTTTAAGGGCATAGATCATGAATGCTGAATCCCATCTGTTTATAGACAAGAATTTTATAACCGTGTGCTATAGAAATAAAACACCAGCTCATTCAATAGCTTGAACAAAAGAATCATGAGAAGTTATATGCTCCTAGTTTATGCTGGTGTGATTATGTAATGGTGTTCCCTGGGAGAAGAAACATATATAGAGTTCACCATCTACTGAAAAAATGCCAAGTGAATGATTGTCCACACACTGACTCTGTACCAATCCTGCATCTTGGAGACATCATTTTAGAAGTTAGAGTCCAAGAACCTCTGAGTTTCTTTTATTTTTAATTTATTATATTTTTTAAAAAATATCAATCCAAGTTCCCACTCCCATCCCTACTCTGATTCCCTCTACCCACCTCCCACCCCCCCATCTAATCATCAGAGAGGGTAATATAAAGCATATTGCTTTGTAGACATCTAAGGCTATCCCTACTATATCTAGGCTGAACAAGGTATACATTCAAGGAGAATAGGATCCCCAAGAGCCAGTACATGCAGTAGGGATAAATCCTTGTGCCGCTGCCAATGGTTCTTCAGTGTGGCCCAGCCATGCAACTGTCAATCACATTCAGAGGGACTAGTTTGGTCCTATGTTTGTTTTTCCCCTGTCCGACTGGAGTTGGTGAGCTCCTATTAGCTCAAGTAAACTTTTTAAGTGGGTGAACCCATTATGGTCTTGACCTCTTTGCTTGTATTCTCATTCCTTCCACTCCTCAGCTGGACTTTGGGAGCTCAGTACAGTGCTCCAATGTGGGTCTCTGCCTCTGTTTCTATCAGTTGCTGGATGAAGGCTTTATGGTGATATTTAAGATAATCATCAGTCTGACTACAGAGCAAGACTGAGCCCCCTCTCCTCTATTGCTTAGGGTCTTAGGTAGGGTCATCCTTATGGATTCCTGAGAATGTTTCTAGAGCCAGATTTCTGCTAACCCTATAATGGCTCCCTCAATCAAGATATCTCTTTCCTTTCTGGCTATTACAAATAATACTGCTATGAACATAGTTGAACAAATGTTTTTCTAGAATGATTGAGCATCTTTTTGGTATATGCACAAGAGTAGTATTGCTGGATCCTGAAGTAAGTTAATTTCCAATTTTCTGAGAAACTACCATACTGATTTCCAAAGTGGCTGTACAAGTTTGCATTCCCACCAGTAATGGGTGAGTGTTCCCTTATTCCACATCCTCTCCAGCATGAGATATTATTAGTGTTTTTGAACTTAGCCATTCTGACAGGTGTAAGATGGCATCTCAGAGTTGTTTTGATTTGCATTTCCCTGATAGCTAAGAATGTTAAACATTTCCTTAAGTATCTTTTGGCTATTTGAGATTCTTCTGTTGAGAATTCTCTGCTTAGTTCCAAACGCCTCTTTTTATTGGGTTAGCTTTTGGCTATTTGAGATTCTTCTGTTGAGAATTCTCTGCTTAGTTCCAAACCCCACTTTTTATTGGATTATTTAGAATTTTAATGTCTAATTTCTTGAATTCTTTATATATTTTGGAGATCAGTCCTTTGTCTGTTGTGGGGTTAGTGAAGATCTTTTCCCATTCAGTAGGTGCCTTTTGTCTTACTGATTATGTCCTTTGCTTTACAGAAGCTTCTCAGTTTCAGGAGGTCCCATTTATTTATTGTTGCTTTTAGTGTCTGTGCTACTGATATTATATTTAGGAAATTGTCTCCTATGCTCATGCATTGAAGACGACTTCCCACTTTCTCTTCTATAAGGTACAGTGTGGTCAGATTTATATTGAGGTCCTTAATCCATTTGGACTTGAGTTTTGTGTATGGCGGTAGATATGGATCTATTTGCATTCTTCTACATGTTGACATCCAGTTATGTCAGCACAACTTGTTGAAGATGCTTTCTCTTTTCCATTGTCTAATTTTAGCTTCGTTGTCAAAAATCAGGTGCTCATAAGTGTGTGAATTAATATCTAGGTCTTCTATTTGATTCCATTGGTCAATATCTCTGTTTTTATGTCAATATCAAGCTGTTCTGATTACTGTAGCTCTGTAATAGAGCTTGATGTCAGGGATGGTGATGCCTCTAGAAGTTCCTTTATTGTACAGGATTGTTTTGGCTATCCTGGATGTTTTTGTTTTTCCATGTTAAGTTGATTATTGCTCTTTCAAGGTCTGTGAAGAATTGTGTTGGGATTTTGATGGGGATTGCATTGAATCTATAGAATACTTTTGAGTTTCTTGATGTTCTTCTCAGCATATTTCCCGGACAGTGGAGAATATGTGATGGAGTGGCTGAGAGCACTGAACAACATAGACTCATTTTCATCACTCCTATTTGACAAGAGACCTCAGGAATTAATTTTACCTTTAATAATCTTAGCTTTTCTTCTCGGTTATTTTGTGAAAATAGTAATATCTGACCATAAATGTTGACAGAATTTATTGAGCTGTCATATGGAAAGAAATTAGCTCTATGTCTTATGTACAATAAATATTCACATAGTAGTTAGATTCTAAGCATTTTTATATTCTTTAATGATTTTATTTTCTTTTGAAAGTAGTATTGTTAGGAGAGTAGAAAATGAGCTGCTTTATCTTAATATCTCAAATTATAGTTTCCTTTCTGCCAGAACTATATTCTTCATTTCTGATAACCTTATTAAAGAGTTTCTCTCATTCCAAGTGCATGGTTTTGTAAGTTCAAAGGTTTTGATGAAGTTGTTCCTTTGATTTCTGTTTGTTTTCTGTTGCATTTCTTTTGGGGAATATATTCAATGGTTAATGGAAAACTTTAATCACATGTGTGTGTGTGTGTGTGTGTGTGTGTGTGTGTTTAAATATATACTAATTATGTGATTAATATATCTTTTCAGAGTTACTAGCATCCTTTCTGGTGTTCTTGCAAACTACATAGTGGACATTTTATGATATTTCATCATTTGTATATGAACCTCTCTCCTTTGATAGCGCATGAGCTCCTTGAGGGAGGAGATCATGGCTTGCTCGTTATTATTAGCTTTAACAAGGAGAGAGGAAGCTTTAAAACACAGGCTTTGGGAAAACAAATACTGTGAATCTTTCCAGCCAGTGATGTCAGTTGTATTAGGAGAAACACGGAAGACAGAAAAGAATGGACAGACATGCTTTTTAATTTTCTGTAATTGTACAACAGCACACAATAGCTGCATCTGAAAGACACTTCGAAGCATTATACTTCCAAGCAGCAGTTTTTCAGAGCTGCTTTAGGGCTCATATTTGATCCAGATCTTTTTTCCAAGTCTTTCCAAATCAAATTATAAATATCAGTAAATGGTCTTTTTAATTCTTATAGTTTTTTTCTCTTCACATAAGAGAAAGACACTTGTAGTCATTAAAGACAATTCACTAATCAAGACTCATATGATCATGTTCTATTTTGATCCCAGGTCTAAATTTTCAAGATATAAAATGAGTTCACTTAAAATGTGACTTATATTTCTAAAATGTAAAAAGATGGATATTTTGTAATTACCCCAATACAATCACAATCAAAGAGTGGTCAATGTCATTGTGAAAAACACTTGAAATTAATTCATAGTTGTTGATATAGAAAGATATAAACTTTATCTTTCAAGAAACTTAGTTTTAAAACTATTACTTGTGCTATGGCCAGCTATTCATGTACCTTGTTTATGTAAGTGTGATCTTTCTGGAGAGAAAGTAAGAAAACATCTTTTTGAGGAAGTCAAGCCTAGGAAGCCCATCTCTTCAGATATTAAGGAAAGAGAACCCATAGTTTTTAGATGCAGTTCCCTAGTGATGCAGTCATCATTCTAGAAAAGAGCTGTGGCTGAATAGGGAGGAGGGTAGTGACTAATTCTCTAATTTCTCTATAAAACAATGCTCAGACCACACTTTAAATGAATATACAAAGCATATTATATATAAAATTGCCTCTTTTAAAACATTTTTAAATTTTCCCTTAATTCTTTCATACATTACATCCTGACAAGTCCCCCACATTCTTTCCAGTTCTCTCCCCCTTACTACGCTCTCCCCAAAATCCATTCCTCCTCCATTTCCCTTCAAAGCAAGAAAGAACTGGCCTCCCAAGGATATCAACCAAAAGTAGCACAAGTTACAATAAAAGCTCTTATATCAGGGTTTGGCGAGGCAACCCCTTAGGAGGAAAAATGTCTCAAGAGTAGGCAAAAGAGTTAGATACACTGTTAGGAGTCCTACAAGAACATCCAGCTACACAATCATAATGTAAACAGAGGACCCAATCAGGGTTTGTTATTGTTGTGTGAGTCTCTATGAGCCCGTTTGAACCCTGATTAGTTGATTCTATGGGCTGTGTTCTCATGGTATGGTGTCCTCCACCAGTCTGGTTTCTGCAATCCTGCCCTCCTTTTGTGGGGTTATTCTGGCTCTGCCTAGTGTTTGGTTGTGAATCTTCACATCTGCTCACATCAGCTGCTGGATGGCGCCTTTCTGATGACAACAGGGCTAGGAATCGATCTAGAAGTATAGCAGAATATCATTAGTAATTATCTCATTGAAAATTTCCTATTTGTGTTTGGTTCTATACTGGGTCTCTGGGCTGTACAGCCTAAGTTTCCTGGTCATCCAGACAATATGAAGAGTGGGCTCCTTCTCTTGGTGTGGGCCTCAAATTGGACAAGTCTTTGGTTGACCACTCCAATAAATTCTGCATCACCATTATTGCAGAACATCTTGGAGGCAGAAAAGACTGTAGGTCAAAGGTTTTGTGGCTAGGTTGGTGTCCTGGTCACACTGTTGAATGCCTTGCCTGGTTTCAAAGATGGTGGGTTCAGATTCTGTATCCCATATTACTAGGTATATTCAAAGCGTCACTTTCAAAGATTCCAAGAAGTTTTCACTGCATTAGGTACCACATTACCTGTCGAGGTCTAGCCTCGACAACATTCACATGCTCCAATGTAGGAGTGTGAGGATTAGAATTATTAAGCAAAAAGAACAGAGATATGAGAGAAATAAAAGAACTACAGGGCAGTACCAAAAGGGAAATCCAGGGAACACTGAACCACCTGCATTTATTTTCTGCATGCTTATATACTTCAACTCAAAAGGGGAGAGAGGAGACAATAGACTTCATTAACATGATATAACAGACTTGAATTCTCCAACCTTTGGTCCAGGTGGAGCATATCTATCTTGATACCAAAATATTAATCAACAACATCCTAGGTCAGGATCTCTTGTTTGTAGCCATACCTGTTGTAAACAAGTTTGAAAGAGTAAAAAAAATCTCAAACTCTTTCCAAGTTCTTCAGGTGGCCTTGATGTGAACCAGTGTTCAGAACTAAATCTCCAACCCTGGTTCCCTTTGGTAGAAGACCTTTATATCAGGTGGAACAGGCTCACTTCTATGGGTCCTAACAACCACCGCCTCAAATGCCTCCATTTACAATATTCTGTCCCTCCATCTTCCCCTCACCTGATCCCTCTTGTTCCAATCCCCACTAATCCTCACACCCTAGTCCACTTACAAAATCTATTCTATTTCCCCTTACAGGGAGATTCATGTGTCTACCCTTGGGCCTTCTTTGTTACTGACTCTCTATGGATCTATGACTATAACATGATTGTCTTTCACTTAATAGCTAATGTCCACTTATAGGTGAGTATATGACATGTGTGTCTTTCTAGGTCTGGGTTACATCACTCAGTTATCTAGTTTCATCCATTTTCCTGCAAATTTTATGGTGTCATTGTTTTAAACAGCTGAGTTATACATCATTGTATAAATGTATCACATTATTTTTTATCTATTTTTTGCTTGTGGGGCATCTAGGTTGTTTCCAGTTTCTGGCTATTATGAATTGAGCCACGATGAGCATAATTTAGCAAGAATTCCTATGGTAGGATGGAACAGACTTTTACTGTATGTCCAAGAGTGATATAGCTGGGTATTGTGATAGATTGATTTTCAGTTTTCTGAGAAACTGTCATATTGATTCCCAAAGTGTCTATAAGAGTTTGCCCTCCCATCAATTCCCCTTGTTCTACATCCTCTCCAGCATGAGTTGTCACGTGTGTTTATGATCATATCCATTCTGACAGGGGTAAGATGAAACCTCAAAGTCATTTTGATTTGCATTTCTTTGATGTCTAAGGATGTTCAAATTTTCTATAAGTATTTCTCAGCCATTTGAGAATTCCTTGTTGACAATTCTCTGTTTAGATCTATGCCCTGCTTTTTAACTGGATTATTTGGTTTGTTGAAGTCTAGTTTCTTGAGTTCTTTATGTTTTTTCAATATTAGGCGTCTGTCAGATGTTGGGTTGGTGAAGATCTTTCCCCATTTTGAAGGACGCCATTTTGTCCTATTGATGGAGTCCTTTGCATTACAGAACCTTTTCAGTTTCATGAGATACCAGTTAGTCATCGTTGCTCTGAATGCCTGTGTTATCTGTGTTCTGTTCAGGAAGTTGTCGTCCGTGCCAATGCATTCACTTTCTCTTCTATTAGGTTCAGTCTATCTGGTTTTATGATTTTAAACAAGCCCTAATTCCAAGTCCATAGCAGGAGTATAACAAGATTAACCACACATTATTCTGAAGATTAATGATTTAAAGTAGATAATGGTTTCTGATAAATTTTAATGGGAATAAAATTTATGAGCTTAAATTACCATAAATTTGACTGTGCTTAGAAAGGTCTTATCTAGCCTCATAGTCAAAGGACGTCATTACATTTGGCTTCTGACCCTTAAGGGTAGCTGTTAAAATGTGAAGCTTATAAGGTAACTGTTTTTCTATCTAAAGAATTTCAGGATATTCTACTTCTACGTATAAAGAAAATTGATTCTCATTTCAGTTACTCTTGCCTTCAATTCTTATATCTCTATGTTTTTTAAAAAATTATAACAATATTTTGAGTTTTCTAAAAACAAATATTGGCTTTGAAAACATTAAATAAATGATTAAGTACAAATTTCCCTAAAGAATTTTCATGAAGTAATACTGCAAAATTAACCCTTTATGTGTTGGTATCTTTGGGAAATCTACACTTTAGGGAAGAGAAGTGAAGGGAAAGTTGATTAAGAGGTAGGAACAGTCGGGGGGCGGGGGCGTAAAGGACGGGACTGGGAGAAAGGAGGGAGGGGAAACTTCAGCTTAGATATATTTTTTCCATTAACAAGAGAAAGTACACAAATTTATTTAATAGAACTCCCTTTTCTTTGTGTACTGTGCATGGTACTGAAACCAAACCTCAGGCCTTGTGCATTTTAAGCATGAATTCTGCCACTGAACCACTTCTTCAGACCTACTTAACTTTGGATCTTTAATAATGAGACAGAGAATCAAAGAATAGGTATACTTGTGCGTCTTTATGCTTATATTTGATGAAGAGTGTACAGCTACAGAGACATATGATTGGACAACAGACAGCTATGGAGACATATGATTGGACAAAGGGGACAACTATGGAGTCATATGATTGACCAACGGGGACAGCTTTACAACTGTTTGATAGACAGCTGGTAATAGTAACAGACTCGAGGAAATTTAGGAGTAGCTGGGCTCCAATTTCCCTCTGAGTTCCTATGTCTTTAGAGGTAAGAATCTTCCTTTCCTGGGGGACTGCAGAGATGACTCTGTGGTTATAAGAGCATTGGCTGTCTTTCCAAGCACCTGAGTTTGATTTCAAGCACCCATGTGATAGCTCACAACAGTCTGTAACTCTGGTTTCAGGGGATCTGATACAATCTTCTAACTTTTCTTGTTGTCTGTTATTAATTCTTTATTATTATTATTTTATTAATTTAAAAATGCCAATCCAAATTCCCATTCCCTCCCCTAATCCCACTACCTCCATACACCCTCCCCCCAACCCCTCCAATCCTAAGAGAGGGAAAGGCACCCTGTCCTGTGGAAAGTCCAATGCCCTCCCTACTACTTCTAGGTTGAGCAAGGTATACATCCAAAAATAATAGAATCCCAAAAAGCCAGTACATAGAGTAGAGACAAATCCCAGTGCCACTGTCAGTGATCCCTTAGTCTGGCCCAACTGTCAAGCACATTTAGAGGGATTAGTTTGATCCCACATTCATTCACTCCCAGTCCAGTTGAAGTTGGTAAGCTCACATTAGCTCCAACAAATTGTCTCAGTGTGTGAACCCCTCATGATCTTGACTTCCTTACTCATACTCTCCCTCCTGCTACTCTTCAACTGGACCTTGGGAGCTCAGTCCAGTGCTCCAATGTGGGTCTCTGCCTCTGTTCTCATCTGTTATTGGATGAAGGTTCTATGGTGATATTTAAGAAAATCATCAGTCTGACTTCAGGGCAAAGCCAGTTCAGGCACCCTCTCTTTTATTGCTTAAGTCTTAGCTGGGGTCATCCTTGTGAAATCCTGGGAATTTTTCTAGGTCCAGGTTTCTTGATAACCCCATAATGGCTCCCTCAATCAAGATATCTCTTTCCTTGCTCTCATATCTGTTCTTCCTCCATCTCGACTATCCCATTCCCTCAAGTTCTCCTCAGCCCCCCTTCTCCCCTTCCTTCTACTCCCTTCCCACAAGCTCCCAAATTTTGTTAGGTTTGTTTCTAATTTCCAGGTTGGTCTATATATTTTATTCTTTGGGTTCACCTTATTTACTTAGCTTTTCTAGGATCATGAACTATAGGCTCAAGCTTCTTTGTATATGGCTAGTATCCACTGATGTGTAAGTACATACCATATTCATTATTTTTTGGATCTGGGTTACCTCACTCAGGATATATTTTCTAATTACATCCATTTGCATGAAAAATTCAAGATGTCATTTTTTTTTACTGCTGAGTAGTACTCTAATGTGTAGATGTGCCACACTTTCTTTATCCATTCTTCAGTTGAGGGCATCTAGGTTTTTTTTCCATGTTCTGGCTATTACAAATAATGCTGTTATGAACATTGTTGAACAAATGCTTTTGTAGTATGATTGAGCATCTTTTGGGCATATTCCCAAGAATGGTATTGCTGGATCCTGAGGTAGGTTGTTATCCAATTTTCTGAAAAACTGCCATACTGATTTCCAAAGTGATTGCACAAGTTTGCACTCCCACCAGCAATGGATGAGTGCTCCCTCATTCCACATCCTCTCCAACATAAGCTATCATTAGAGTTTTTGATCTTAGCCATTCTGACAGGTGTAAGATGGTATCTCAGAGTTGTTTTATGGAGAAAGTGGACAGCCTGTCTCTTCCTGATTTTAGTGGAATCACTTTTAGTTTCTCTCCATTTAATTTGATGTTAGCTGTTGGCTTGTTGTATATTGCTTTTACTATATTTAGATATGATCCTTGTATCCCTAATCTCTCCAAGACCTTTACCATGTAGTGATGTTGATTTTAGTCAAGTGCTTTCTTTTTCAGCATCTAATTAAATGATCACATGGTTTATTTCTTTCAGTTTATTTATATGATGGGTTACAATAATACATTTTTGTATGTTGAACAAGTCCTGCATCTCTGGGATAAAGCCTACTTGATCATGATGAATGATTTTTTTGATGTGTTCTTAGATTTGGTTTTCCAGTGTTATATTGAGAATTTTTGCATCAATGTTCATGAGTGAGATTGGTTTGTAATTCTTTTTCTTGCCTGAGTCTTTGTGCAGTTTTGATGTCAGGGTAACTGTAGCCTCATAAAAAGAGCATGGCAATGACCTTTCTGTTTCTATTATGTGGAACACTTTGAGGAATATAGGTATTAGTTCTTCGTGGAAGTTCTGAGAGAATTCTGCACTAAAGCTATACGACCCAGGGCTTTCTTTGGTTGAGAGGTTTTTTTATGACAACTTCTATTTCCTCATGGATGATAGGTCTATTTAAATTGCTCACCTGGTCTTGATTTAATTTTGGTATACGGTTTCTACCTAAAACATTGTCCATTTTTTTTTACATTTTCCAATTTTGTAGAGTACAGGATTTTGTCATAAGACCTAATGATTCTCTGAATTTCCTTAGTGTTCGTTGTTATGCCCCCCTTTTCATTTCTGATTTTGTTAATTTTGATGTTCTCTTTTTGCCTTTTGATTAGTTTTCATAAGGGTTTGTCAGTCTTATTGATTTTCTCAAAGAACCAGCTCTTTGTTTCATTGATTCTTTGTGTGGTTTTCTGTTTCTATTTTGTTGATTTTAGCCCTCAGTTTGATTATTTCCAGTCTTCTACTCCTCCTGGGTGAGTCTTTTTCTTTTTTTTCTAGAGCTTTCAGGTGTGCTGTTACATATCTAATGTGAGCTTTCTCTGTTTTCTTTATGTGGGCACTTAGTGCTATGAACTTTCCTTTTAGCACTGCTTTCATAGTGTACCATATGTTTGGCTTTGTGATGCCTTCATGTTTGTTGAAATCAAGGAAGACTTTAATCTCATTCTTTATTTCTTCCTTGACCCAGGGATGTTTCAGTAGTTGACTGTTCAGTTTCCATGAGTTTGTAGGCTATTTGGGAGTAGTATTGTTAAATTCTAACATTACTCCATGGTAATCCAATAAGACAGAAGGGTTTACTCCAATTTTTTGTATCTGTGGATGTTTGCTTTGTTACTGAGTATGTGATCAGTTTTAGAGAAGGTTTCATGAGGTACTGAGAAGAAGTTATATTCTTTTCTGTTTGGGTAGAATGATCTGGAGATGTCTGTTTAGTCCATTTGATTAATTAGATCTGTTAGTTCTCTTGTTTCTCTGTTAAGTTTCTGTCTGGTTGACTTGTCCATTGGTGAGAGAGGAGTGTTGAAATCTCCTACTATTATTGTGTGGGTTTTGATGTGCAATTTAAGTTTTAGTAAAGTTTTTTTTTATGTGTACTCTGTGGGTGCTCTTTTATTAGGGGCATAGATATTCAGGATTGAGACTTCATCTTGGTGAATTGTTCCTGTTATGAGTATAAAATGTCCTTCTCCATCTCTTCTGATTGATTTTAGTTTGAAATCAATTTTGTTAGATATTGGCATAGCCACACCCACTTGTTTCTTAGGTCCATTTGCTTGGAAAACCTTTTCCCAACCCTTTACTCTGAGTAGGTGTCTGCCTTTGTGGTTGAGGTGTGTTTCTTGTAAACAGCAGAATGTTGGATCCTGTTTTTGTATCCAGCCTCTAAGTCTGTGCCTTTTTATAGGTGAATTGAGTCCATTGATATTAAGTGATAATGACCAGTGGTTGTTAACTCTGGTTATTTTTTGGTAGTCATGTTTTTGTGTTTCCCTTCTTTGGGTTATGCTAGTGGGGGTTATCAGATGTCTGTGTTATGTGGGTGTAGTTAGCTTCCTTGGGTTGGGGTTTTCCTTCAAGTACTTTCTATAAGACTGTGGATAGTATTGTTTAAATCTGTTTTTATCATGGGATATCTTGTTTTCTCCATCGATGGTGAATGAAAGCTTTGCTGGATATAGTTATCTGGGCTTGCATCCATGGTCTCTTAGTGTCTGCAGCACATCTGTCCAGGACCTTCTGGCTTTCATGATTTCCATTGAGAAGTCAGATATAATTTTGATAGTTTTACTTTTATATGTTACTTGAACTTTTTCCTTTGCAGCTCTTAGTATTTTTTCTTTATTTGTATGTTTTATGTTTAGATTATTATATAGTGAGTGGAATTTTTTTTTGGTTCAGTCTATGCAGTGTTCTATAACTTCTTGTACCTTCATAGGGATATCCTTCTTTAGGATGGAAAAATTTTCTTCTATAATTTTATTGAATATATTTTCTGTGCCTTTGAGCTGGAGTTCTTCTTCTTCTACCCCTATTATTCTTAGGTTTGGTCTTTCCATGGTGCCCAGATTTCCTGAATGTTTTGTTTTAAGAATTTGTTGGACTTAATGGTTTCTTTGACCAATGAGTCTATTTCCTCTATAGTATCTTCAGTGCCTGAGATTCTTTTTTCTGTCTTGTATTCTGTTTGGCTATACTTGTCTCTGTAGTTCCTGTTCATTTACCCAGATTTTCCATATCTAGAATTCTTTCGGTTTGTGTTTTCTTTATTACCACTATTTCAGTCTTCAAGTCTTGAACTGTTTCCTTCACCTGTTTGACTGCTTTTTCTTTGCTTTCTTGGGTATCTTTGAGGGATTTATCAATTTTTTCCAACTTTTTGTATGTCTTCTCTTCTATTTCTTAAAGGTTTTTTTCACTTCTTCTTTAAAGGTCTTTATCATTTTTATAAAGTTACATTTAAAGTCATTTTCTTCCACTTCTTTTGGGTTAGGATGACCAAGTCTTTCTGTTGTGTGTCCGCTGGGTTCCTGTGTTCCCATGTTTCTTTTGAGGATGTTGGAGGAACTCTTGCATTGGCACCTACCCATTTCTTTCTTCAAATGAGGCCAGCAGTGTCTTGGCATCTTGGTCCAATCCTTGCTCTGGCTGTCTGAGTATTTAAGAGTTTTTCTTGGTCTGCCCTCTCTTAGGTCCCCTCTGTATTGGAGAAAGCTATGTTGCAGCGTTCATGGACCTTGCAGACAAAAAAGGGGGCCAGATATAATGTTTTTAAAAGCCAAACAAACGAACAAAACCTCCCATATGACTACATGTTTCCAATAATGCTTTCAAAAAGTATACTATTACAGAAAAGGGGATATTTGACAATACTTTTTCAATTTAACAACAAAGAATAAAGGAAACACAAATGTAAACCTGAAATATAGTTAGTATAAAAGTATACATAACAATAATTACTTTAAATTTCAGTGGTCTAAATATATCAACTTCAGGACAGCATTTTTAAATGCATAGTAAAATGAAAGACTCAACTAAATTTTGAAAACAAGAAATTCACTTTAAATACAAAACCACATATAAACTAAAAACAAAGGCAGAAATAGTTATATAATGCTAACCCTAATCAGAAAAAAAGCAAGCTATATTAACTTCAGAGAGTACAGATTCAACAATATGGAAAGTTACTAGGAATAAGGAACATTATGCAATGATAAACAGTCAATACTTCAAAAATATATAGCAATCTCCAATGTCTGTACACCTAAAAATAGAATACCAAAATATGTTAAGTAAAACCCATGGTGATGATAACTGCAGCCATCATAGTTCCTCTTCATTTGAAGTGAAAAGAAAGTAAAAGCAGCCCAGTGGAAAGCAAATGGAAAAACTAGGATAAGAATACGTTGGGAGGAGGGGCGTAAATGGAAACTTTTTATAATTTAATAAAATTACAAAAAATAAATAAATAAATAAATATAAAAAAAAGAATAATAAGTGAAAAAAAAAAGAATAGTAAATTTACGGCCACATAGGCTGAAGAAAAGAGATAATGAACAATTGAAAATAAAACTGAGAAACAAAGAAAGAAAATAAAATGAATCAAAAGCCAGTTATTTTTCAAAGATACATAATGTGAATAAGCCTCTAGCTAGACAGAGAACACAAGGCAGTAATAAATTAATAGAAATAAAAGTGGTGACACAGCTAAAGACCATGAGCTAAAATATCAATAAAACAGTGCTACTGGTGTATCTGTCCTCTCAATTTTACAGTCTAGATTAAACTGAACATCCTTTTTCTCAAACTCATACAAGAAAAAAAATACAAGACATAAATAGACCTTTAGTTATTAAATAAAGTAATAAAAACCCAACGTTATGAAGCATAAAACACTATATACACACAGGTTTACCAGTGAATTCCGATACAAATCTAAAAAAGATGTTTTCGGAGATCTCTTTCAGAAGAACTAACTGCAGAGAAACCTTCCCAGATCCCTCCACTATGCCAACCCTAGACCAAACCCAGTTCAAAAGCTTTCTAAGAAAATTATAGACCAATTCTCTTATAAGTATCTATAAAAATCTTCAAAAATTATCAAAACAAACCCCACTCTATTAAAATAATTATACAATATAACAATTAAGTGAGATTTATCACTAGTAAGCCAAGTCATTTCAACACTGGTCAGTCAGTTTTCATGACCCACTCACTGCATGGAAGGGCAAAACCAAAGATCTCACCCCAAAGTTCCTATCCAAGTCAAAATTCTATTCTCAAATCACCTATATATATGATGCTTATAGTGATTTTTATCTATATTTCCAAGTGTGAAAATGCCTGATATGTCCATAAGTAGATGATAGATAAAACACTTATGCGGCCTCTAAACAAAGGACTATCATACAATAATAAGCAAAAAAATAATAATAAGGGAAAACAATTCCACTTAAAGATCTACCTGCTGCTTCATGGTCCAGTTAAATAATTTTCTAAGAAGGGGAAAATAACAGAGAAAAAAATAATGGTTTCTGCAGGTTAGTTTGAGGGATTATGAACAGAAGGAACTTAGTTGTTTTGGATATTAAAACTGTTCTCTCTGGTGGATATATCATTGCACATATTTCCCTAAACACACAGAATATAGAATACCAGCAGGGAACTTCAGCATAAAAGATTGACTTTGGGTCTGAGTAGGTTCACTGAACATTTTGAATTGATCCACTGTGGAGGGGACTGTACATGTATGGAGACAGTGGCTGGTCCATTTTGGAGGAGCCTGAACATGTATGGAGACGGTAGTTATACAAAAATTCTCTCATTTGTTTTCTCAAGTTTGCCTGTGATCCTCAGTGTTCTCTGAAGAATAAAAAATAAAATTCATTAGGGAGTGTTCTTATTTTCTGTACACTTGTGCCTAAGAATCAGAAATGTTACCAAACTAAATGCGACAAAATTGAAAACAATGACTTCAATAAATGTATGCAAACATTCTACTTATCAGTTAAGATATTAAAATGTATATTCACGTTATTATTCTCTATAGAGTTTGCAGATTATTGATTATTGGTCCCTGAATGGCTATAAAATTGAGTCTGACCTTGTATGCCTTTAATGTAGTTGACATCAAAGAGACTTTTAGAATGCCATAAATAAACAGAGCCCAGACAGGAACTCATGAATTTACCAATGTTTAACACGCTTTACATGTCAAAGGCATCAGTACTGTGTGTTGAAGGCATAAAACCTGTGGGAGTAGCATGAGCTGATGATCAGTATCATTTAACAGCAGCGAGAGACTGGGAGCAACTGCTCTGCTTTTGCACCTGGTACAGGAAAAGTTCTTTCTCTTTGATGCTCTTAGGAACTTTCAATCCTGAGAAAATTCCAGGGATCATCTC
This sequence comes from Myodes glareolus, assembly GCF_982192425.1. Taxonomy (NCBI): domain Eukaryota; kingdom Metazoa; phylum Chordata; class Mammalia; order Rodentia; family Cricetidae; genus Myodes; species Myodes glareolus. Next base: position 21,165,759 of record NC_142043.1, on the reverse strand, counting down.
CTTTTTAAGCTTTGTTCATTTTAACGTTATGTGTATTTTTTACCAGGGCGTATGTCTATGTACCACAGGTATGCAGTGCCCATAGAGACCAGAAGAGGGCGATAACTACCATAGAACTGGAGTTATGGGTGGTTATTAGTTGTCACATGGGTGCTGGTCATAGAACCCAGGTAGGCTCTCTACAAGAGCACCAAGCGCTATTAACCCCTAAATCAACTTCCCAGCTCCAGGAATTTGTCTTAAAGTTATATTTTCATAAACATGTACTTCTCTATACAACACATATATTCTATAGAACACATAATATTTGGAAGACAGTGCATTAGAATAAGAGAAAATTTTTTATTCACAGACCCTAAATGAAACAAAAGTATATTGCTAAAATGGACTAAAATATCAACAATGAAAATTTCTAAACCACAGTTTATTTTTTTCTCCCAAAATAGTTGATTGAGATACTGTAAATTATAGGGAAAGGATAGACGGCTCAGAAGTTGAGCTTTAATAATTTTGCTTTTGCAAAGAAGTTGAGTTTGGTTCCAGTAGCCATGTTCACAATCACCAGCAACTCTATCTCCAGAGAATCTGAGGCCCTCTCACGTCTTTCATTGACACCTGCACACACAGACTCACTGAACAAACACATGATTTAAGGTTTTTAGTTAAATAATATATGGTATATTGATTTTAAAACTGATCATCTTGCTGGGCAGTGGTGGTGCACACTTTTAATCCCAGCACACTCAAGACAGAGGCAATTGGAACTTTGTGAGTTCTAGGCCAGCCTGGTCTACAGAGTGAGTTCTAGGACAGCTAGGGCTAAGACTATACAGAGAAACCCTGTCTGCAAAAACAAAAAACAAGGAAACAAAATACCCTGATCATCTCATACATATACATATGTCGTACACACACATATAGTATATACTGTATATACTGCATTTATCTATATAGTGAGCATATTGAAATTGGCATAAATTATTTAATCTTTTCTTAACATTGGAGAATATTTAAGAAATGACATTTGGGTAACAGTTTGGTGGATGAACTTCCCGGAATGACTGTCTTCCTCCCTTTATAAAATTATCCTGGACAGAATGTTTTCTGCATGAAGAAAATGAGTAAGAATTATTATCTATCTTTACCTTACATCGGAACTCAGATTTATTTTTAACTGGGTTATACATAAAGTTAATTAGAATAAAATGTTGAAATCAGTAGGCTGGAGAAATGGCTCAGTGGTTAAGAGTACAAATTACTCTTCCAGAGAACTCAAGTTTGATTTCTAGCACCCACCATCTGGAAGTCCAGAGAAACCAATTCCTTTGACTTTCGAGAACTTCTGAACTCAGTGCATATATGAACATACATAGGCACACACATCCACATAATTCAAAATTAATTTAAAATAATCAGATCATGACATCAGAAACAAAGTGCAATACTCATATTCTCATTAGTTTTAGAATGTACAGACAACAGGTTTCAGGGAGAGTAGGTACAAGTAGAATAGGAAAGAGCATTGTGATCATAGACCATGCATACAGAATGAAGATTGTTATGAAATCTTCAGAGGACGCAACACCACGAGTAGATGTTCAGTGTCTACATTTAGTGGATATAGTCACCAAAGGATTCCATGCTCTGTACATCCCAAATCTCTGATAAATCTACCTTTTTGTTATTTCGTTATTTTCAATTACTAAAACAAAAGGAACATAAAATCTTTTCCAATTGCATAATAAAGGCATGTCAATACCTATTAGAGTGTATGGTTTTCATACATAAGTGTGGGTTATTGATAAAATAGTGTATATAAATTAGTTATAAACAAAAAATTCAAAGAACAATTACACTGTGTGTAGAAAGAGGAACAGTAACAGAAATAGAGTAGCATTTTTTATTTTCTGCCTCAGACATTAGACTTGTTTTGCCTTTTTCTATGGTTTAGTTTTGTATTGTGGTTACTTACAGATACTATAATTTAAATAATTCAGTGCTGCAACAAATAGCACCTTGCTGAAGGAAATTACCAGGTAGGTACTAACAACATGGCTGTCTGAAACTTCTCTAGAAGCACTTTGATGTATCACAGAGAAGTCAATTACAGAGAGGAAACATGGCTGACACAGAGTGGGAAAAGAGCAGGTGTATGTTTGCTTTCTTTTCCTTAAAGTAAACTGTCAGAAACCAGCTTTAACAAGTATGCCACTTACCTGGGTAGGGGTTGGGGATTAGAAAATTAGGTAAAGAAAACAAAGACACAAGTGAAAATAATAAAACAGAAAGCATAGGATAGTACCAGGAGGGAGTTCCATCGAATATTGAAATTGCCCACAGTTAATTTTCTGTACACTTTTTTTTGTTTGTTTGTTTTGTTTTTGTTTTTCGAGACAATGTTTCTCTGTGTATCTCAGGCTGTTCCGGAACTCACTCTGGAAATCAGGCTGGCCTCGAACTCACAGAGATCTGCCTGCCTCTGTCTCCCTAATTGCCTCTGTATACTTTTATATCCCAATACAACAGGGGGACAAAGACAAAAGACTACTTTAACATGATACAAAGGATAACTAGAGCAGTTATTTGTTCAACACTTTGAGGCATCAAGTCATTAACATTCTGTTACTTAGAGAGTGAACTCACCCTAGACCAGGTATCCTGAAGGCAGCCATTCCTAAGGTCAAACCCCTTACCTCCAAAGGATCAGAAGTATGCTTGAATTCTCTGAAAAATCAAATGCAAGTCTGCATTTGTCAGGGACCATGCTTTGACAAAGACATCAGTTACTTGGGTAGAAGCATGAGGATTAGAAAAATAAGTAAAGAGTGTGAAGACATGAATAAAAATAATACAACAGAAAACATAGGAGGGCAACTCAGTGACTACTGAATGCTGAATTCACTGGCATTTATTTTCCATATACTTTTATCTACAAATAGGGGGATGAAGACGAAAGATTGCTTTAACATGATGCAACGGACAACTAGAAGAGTTGCTTGCTTTGATAATTTGAGCCAGTAAGCCATTAAGCCATAAGAAAAGCACTCTGTGGTTTAGGCAGTCAATCTACCCTAGACCAAATATCCTGAAGACAGTCACTCCCAAGGGTCAAATACCCTATCTCAAAAGAAGAAGCAGAAGTATCCTTAAATTTCCTGACCATTGGTCAGGGAGGGAGTGGCTCCACCTATGTGGCTATCTTAATATAAAAAAGACCAAGTAGCCACCCCCTAGGTCAAGATGTGTAGCCCTAGTTGCTGTCAACAACATCGAGCAACCTCAAATTCTCTGACGTTCAGACAAGGTGGAAATAGGCTCACATTTTGGGGCCTCCACAATAATCAACACATACTGTGTTGTATGCTCCAAACTTAACTGAACAAACTTACTGGAAGAATGACAAGAACATAGATGAAACAGTCCAGGTTTCAGAGCATTTCACAACACCCTGATTTCTGGAATGGGCAACATATGGAGCTTTCTTCAGGCTTACTCAAAGAAGAATGATCTCGATGTTTCCTTTGAAGCATGTAAATTCTTCGAAGTGGAAAGTACAACACGTGGAAATTGCAATTTGCATCATACATCTTGTTTTGGGGAGGATCTATTCAGTTCTCAGTGAATATCTCAGTTCTCAGATGGCTTTCTGACTCTGTGGAGCATTTCACAGCAACCTTCAGGATGGCTGCTTTGCTATCTTACTACCATATTAATGCCATCTGCTGCATGATCCCGGCTACTGTATGGAAGTACTTTGGCTTTACAAGTGTTTAGGAAACTTGGACCTGACCCCATAGCTGCTACATTCCACATAATTTACATGTGGAAAGAATCACACCTTAATAGATTCTGAAAAGGAATAGTCTTTGAAAGTGTTGTAGAAATGGTTAGCAGCTATTGTTAGCTCAGTGATTTATTACATTAAAGTGTATTTTTAATGAACTCCATTTATTCTGCATTTAGAATGTGTGTGTGTGTGTAAGCATTTCATCCGGTAGGTGATTTAGCATTACCTTCATCTCTTTTTGCAGTAGAGGTATTGTCTTTTAGCTTGTTTAAACAAGTAATTAACCTCTTGGATTGGGAAGCAGCAAAAATAACTCAGTGGAACTAGTGATGGATTTTATTGATGGATAATCACACAGTTTAATTAATTAAAGGACTTATTCTAACTTAAAGAAATGGGACAGATACAGAAAGACATTAAAAGGCAGATGAACCCATTACTCAGAAGCGAATTTCCCAAGATACATATTGATAGGCAAGTACTGTCAGTGGAAAGAAAATGTTGCCTTGTGATGGGTTTATTCTGAGGAACAGGGAAACTTATGTCCAAGTATGCAGCACTGATTCCCCAGTCAGTCACACCCTTAAGAAATAATATCTTTAGCCCTTACATATCTATATCCCTTAGATTACTTCCTTACTTTGATCATCATGTAACATCCATTGCTGAAAGATCTGGTGTGTACTGGATTAGCTATCCATTGGGACTAGGATCTTCTGTCTATTTAAGTTTTCATTTGTCCCCTTGCTCTCACTCTGAGAGTTATTACTTCCCTTAAGACTGGAGAGACTAAGCATTAGCCAACTTCTCTGTTCAGCGGATGCTGGTCAAGTGTTGGTATTACCTCATCCTCAAAGTTCCTCAGATTGAGAGCAAAGACCTAGACAGTGAAAGGAGAATCCTTCAAGTTCTCATCCTGCGACCCCCTCATGTTTGCCACAGCATCCACGGACATCCACGTACACACACGCACAATAAATAGAATGTAACTTAAAAGGAAATAAAAGTATCTATGGATCAGATAAATGAAGAGGATTGCCCCGTCTGTCTCTTAAATGAGCAACTAGCATCATCAGAAGCATTCTAACTGGCTCTTTCTATGATCTAGATCATTGTTTTTCTTCACCTTCACTAGAGACCACTCTCATCTGCCCGACAACTGGAATAGTCAGGAAATCAGCTCCCTAGAGTGTCTTAAAATCCTAGCTTTCTAAAACGTACATAAGCCATTTGCTCAATATTGGAAACAAACCAGACTATATAATAATACAAAAGGTGTTTAATTATGTATAAAACAAATCATAGTTGCAAAATCAAAGTAAATTAGGAGCATTCAAGTGAGAGACTGAAACGCCTAATGCAATCACAAACAACAAACACATTGTGAAAATACTTAGACTCAATAAATCCCTTAAAACTTCATCATTAGGTTGCATTGTCCAGCTTCAATATGAGGGCTTTCACCTTGTCTTTTATCTTGTTTTATCCTGTTTGACTGTCCTTTCTTAAAGGCCTGACCTTTTCTGAAGAAAAAATGAAGGAGTGGATCTGTAGAGGCAGGGATGTGGGTGGTTCTGGAAGGAGGGGAAACTGTAGTTGGAATATATTGTAGGAAAGAAGAAAATATTTTCAATTAGTCATTTATAAAATAATCACTACAAAAATCATGTTTATATTTATCTTTTCAAAATTATATTTTATTATTTATATATATTTTTTTCCTTTTTTATTTTATTTTATTTTTTTATTTTATTTTATTAAATTATAAAAGTTTCCATTTCTGCCCCTCCTCCCAACACCCTCCCACTTCCCCCACTCCCTCTCCTCCTCCCTCTCCATCCCTAAGAGCAGTCAGGGTTTCCTGCCCTGTGAGAAGTTCAAGTTCCTCCCCCCTCCCTCCAGGTCCAGGGAAGGTGAGAATCCAAACAGATTGGATCACCAAAATCCAGTATATGCAGAGGAAGCAAGTCCCAGTGTCATTGTCAATGGCTTTTCAGAAAGGCTCCGGGCTAGCCACATTCAGAGAATCCAGCCACATTCAGAGAATCTGGTTGGATCACGTCCTCGTTCAGTCCCAGTCCAACTGGCCTTGGTGAACTCTCATTAGATCAGTCCCCTTGTATCAGTGGGTGCTCGCATCCCTCGCGGTTCTGATTTCTCTTTTCATTTTCTTCATCCTTCTGCTCCTCATTTGGACCGTGGAGGGCTCAGTCCGGTGCTCCAATATGGGTCTCCATCTGTATCGCCATCCAATGTCGGATGAAGGTTTCCTCTGCTCTTGCCTTCTTTGCTCACGTTCTCTTTCCTTCTGCCTCTCGTTTGGACCTAGGGAGCTAGGTCCAGTGTTCCAACGTGGGTCTCCGTTTCCATCTCCATCCATTGCCAGATGAAGGTTCTATGGTGATATGCAAAATATTCATCAGTATGGTTGTGGGCCAAGGCCGGTTCAGGCACCCTCTCCTCTGTCCAGAGAACCATCTGGGGATCTCTCCTTGGACCTGGGATCCCCTTTATAATCAAGTCTCTTGTAAACCCTAAAATGACTCCCTTAGTTGAGGTATATACTTCCCTGATCCCATATCCATCCTTCCTCCCTCCCCCCATCCCAGTCCCCCGATCTTTCCCCATTCCTCCCCTACTCCCTTCTCTCTAACCCTCTCCCCTTCCAACAGCCCCCCAACCCCCCCATGCACCCGAGGTTACCTGGCACTTTTGTCTATTTCCAATCTCCAGAAGGATAGCTACATGATTTTCATCAGGTTTGTGATGTGATGTGTGTGTGTGTGTGTGTGTGTGTGTGTGTGTGTGTGTGTGTGTGTTTGTGTATAAGTCACAAGACAACTCATAGAAGTCAGTTCTCTCCTTCCACCATGTGTAGCCTGGGGATTGAATTCAGATCATCAAGCTTGGCAATAGGCAACTTACCTACTGAATCATCTTGGTACCTCTTTCCTTTTCTCTTCTCTTCTTTTCTTTTCTTTTCTTTTCTCTTCTCTTCTCTTCTCTTCTCTTCTCTTCTTTTCTTTTCTTCTCTTCTCTTCTCTTTTGTGTACACTAAGAATACATGTTAATGTACATACAACATTGAAATCCACAGTGTTCTTTTCAAATGACTTTCCTTTCTAAGAGTTCTTATCCTCTACCCTAAGGCTATCAGGAAAAGACCATTTCTGAACCCTTCTTTGTTTCTTTCTAAGGCCCCATACTCAGGACTACTAAAGTGAAACTATTAAACATAGGCTGCAGGAATGACTCAGCAGTTAAGAGTAACTAACTGGTCTCGTAGAGGACTCAGGATTGGTTGATGCAGCATAACAAGCATCTCACCACCTCCTGTAGCTTCAGTTCCAGGGGACCCGATATCCTCTTCTGGCCCTCATGGGAACGCACACACACACACACACACACACACACACCCTGTGCAAAAATCAATGCTTAAAAGAAACAATTAGAAAGCTACTGTACTCTGTACTAAATCTCCTTTCTTTCAAGGTCTTTGCAGTTTCCAAGGCTTTATTCTATTCTTGCCACTCTTCTGTAGTTCAAATAATCTGATAGCCTGTATTTTATCCAATGTAAAACTGTATTAGAAGACTAAGCCACATGGATGGAGTCGATGCCTTGGAACTGAAACCACCTACATTTAGAGGGTATACATAACCACAGCTGCACAATATGACAGTCAGTTCATTATTACTTATGTGGCTTGTACATATTATTTATTCAGGTGTGTGCACTCAACATTATTTAACCTACCATTGTTCCTGAGAAAGTGATAGTTGAACTGATAAAGAACACAATCTACCTACCTCCAATCCACCTAACTCTACAGCATATGTTATTTAAAGAACCCCACCTCCAAATATATGATGACTACTTCATAAATTGGTATTAGACCAGACCATCACGTGGGTTCCTGAGAACATCTTCTTCTGCTATGCTTAAAGTCGTGAGAAGGATAAAAAGCCCCAATTCTTTAGGCTTAGTTTTTTTGGGGGACTTTAATTTAGTTCTTTAATGCCTCCTCCACAACTGTTTCTATCATGACATAATTAATATCTTGTCTAATCCCTTATGTACATTAACCCAAAATATTTTGTTTTATATCCAGGCACTATCTTAACACTCCATTTAGTCTTTCCTTCCTGCCCTGGTCTCCATATTCCTCCTTCAGACACCTTGCATTTCTACAGCCTCCATCAATGCCTCTTCCACCTTTCAGAAGGGAGGGTGGGGTGTCCTAAAAGCCTTTCAAACAGAAAAGAAAGAAAAAGTCAAGAAACAAATTTATTCCAGCGAGGTGAATGCAGATAAAATTTTGAGAAATAAGCTAGTATCAAGTAGAAATGAGTTTGGGATTTTGCTGTGATTGAAGAGTGGATTGACTATTTTCCAGTCAATAGTGGTCAAACAAAACCAAAGAACCTTGGAAAAACCACAGTGATCACAGGAACAAACTGCTTCTGAGAGTCTTTTTAGTTTATTATCAAATATAAAATGAATACCTCTCAAGAGATAAACAAGTGTCCATCAGCAGAAACATGAAAGGGCATCCGAGGTCTGTATTAGATTCATTCGTTGTTCAACTCTTACAGATTAAATTCCAGTTTGATCTCACAAAAGCTCACACTCCGTTCTGTCCTCGAGAATTGGCAGGTCTGAATCTCTAGGCCTCAGAAAGAGGTGGGTTTCTCCAAAAAGATTTGAGTTTATGGCAATATAAGCATTCTATATATATTAAATCAAGCATGCCCAACACTCTACATACAAAGAGTGAGATCGATCATTTGCATCTTTTATTCAAAAAGATTTCTTTAATTTTATTTTATACAAATACGTGCTTTTGCCTCTATGTATGCATATGTACTGTGTGCATGTTTGGTGGCCATAGAAGCTAAAAAAAGGCTTTAGATGTCCCCAAAACTAGAGTTTCAGATGTTTGGGAGCCCACATGTAGATTCTGGGATTTAAACACAGGTCTTCTTCAAGAGTATCTAGTACGTTTAACCACCGAGCCATCTCTTCTAACCCCAATTGCATATTTGTTGATTTAGTTATTATAAAGAATATTGTTGATAATATCACAGATAATTTATTTCCTTTACAAATCATTTATCTGATTATGTTTATTAATATATATCTAACTAATTTTTATAGAGGAGGAGGAGAGTTATTAGAGGAAAATATACCACATGATTTGGTACATTCTAGCATCATGTAATATATAACCACTTAACATTTAATATTAAAAAGTCATTTATAATCAGCTTTTTAAAACTACTGTCTGATATATGTAAAAATGGAAGAAATGGATAGAGAAATGACTAAGAAGTTAAAAATTTGTCCTGATTCCTTCTGCTGCATAAAAGAAATACATCTTAACATCAAAGATAGACATTACCTCAGAGGTAAATGTTACAAAAAGATTTTCTGATCAAATAGACATAAGAAACAAGTTGGTGTAGCTATCCTAATATCTAACAAAATAGACTTCCAACCAAAACTAATCAAAAGAGATGGAAAAGGGAATTTCATATTCATCAAAGGAAAAATCCACCAAGATGATGTCTCAATCCTGAACATCCATACCCTAAATGCAAGAGCCCTACATTCGTAAAAGAAACATTACTAAAGTTTAAATAACACATTAAACTCCACACATTAATAATGAGGAACTTCAACACCTCACTCTCACCAATGGGCAGATCATCCGGACAGAACTAAACAGAGAAATAACAAAATTAACAGACATTATGATTCAAAGTACCTAATGGATACCTACAGAACATTTTACCCAAACAAAAAAGAATCTACTTTCTTCTCAGCACCTCATGGAACCCTTTCCAAAAGTGACCACATATATGACCACAAAGTAAGTCTCAACAGTTATAAAAAAAATTGGAATAACCCACTGTTCTTATCTGTATTTTATTCACCAAGGATTAAAGCTGGATTTCAACAACAACAGAAACATTAGAAAGCCTACAAACTCATGGAATCTGAACAACTCTTTGCTGAGTAACCACTGGGTCAAGGAAGAAATACAGACTTCCTAGGATTAAATGACAATAAATTCACAACAATGACAAACTTATGGGACAAAATAAAATCGACACTAAGAGGAAAGTTCATAGCACTAAGTGCCTCCATTAAAAAAAAATTTGGAAAGATCTCATACTAGTAACTTATGAGGACGCTGGAAAGTTCTAGACAAAAGCTAGGCTGTACGCTGGGAGAAAAAGGGCAGAGTCAGAGAGAAGTGATGGAGCCGCCAAAGACACATGCTGGGAACTTTGCCGTTAAGCCACTGTAATGTGGCTGTATAGACATTAATAGAAATGGTTTAAATTAATCGTTAAGAGTTAGCCAGTAACAAGTGGAGCTAATGGGCCAAACAATGATTTAATTAATATGGTTTCTGTGTGATTCTTTCGGGTCTAAGCTAGCCAGGCGGAAGGGAACCAACAAGCAGCTTCCTCCAAGAATAGAAAAAAAAATCACCACATGGTCATCTCATTAGACACTGATAAAGGCTTTGTCAAAATCCAATATTTCTTCATAAAAGTCTTGAAAAGATCAAGGATACAAGAGACATATCTAAACATAATAAAAGCAATATACAGCAAGCCACTTTCCAACTTCAAATTAAATTGAGAGAAATTCATAGTAGTTCTATTAAAATCAGGAACAAGACAAGGTTGTCTACATTCTCTGTACTTGAAGTTCAAGTGAGAGCAATAAGAGAACTAAAGAAATCAAGGGGATACAAATCAGAAAGGAAGAAGCTAAAGTATCTGTATTTGAAGATGATATGATAATATGCATAAATAACCCAAAAAGTCTACCAAAGAACTCCAACAGTTGATAAGCACCCCTTTAGTAAAATGGTTCGACACAAATTTAACTCAAAAATTCAGTAGCCCTAATACAAATGATAAACAGACTGAGAAAGAAGTGAGGGAATCAATATTCTTCGCAATAGTCTCAAATAATATAAAATATCTTGGTATAACTTTAACCAAGCAAGTTAAAGACCTGTGTAACAAGAACTTCAACTCTTTGAAGAAAGAAATTGGAAAAGATGTCAGAAAATGAAAAAAATCTCTCATGCATATGGATTGGTAGTTTAATGATGGTAAAAATGGCAAACTTCCTGTTAAGAAAAATAATAAAAGGGCAGCTCCACCAGTGTAAAGAAACCCAATTAGATCAGATCAAACCAAATTAAAATGTTCATCATTTTATTAAGTACAACACTCTCAGGTGGCTGAGTGCATGGCAGGGAGACAGGAATGTGGGGCGCACATGCAAATCCAGAACCACGTGTTTCTCCTTTGGAAGCACACTTACATACCTTGTGGGAGTGATCCTGACCCACCCCAGGGAGGGGGTAGGACCTGGGCATCCTGGGATTTGGAGTCCAGACCAATATACTCCTAGGCCAGAGGGACTGGGATGGATGCCAGGGTCTAGAGGCTGTGCTCCAGACTTAACACTTACCAAAAGCAATTTATAAATTCAATGCAATCCCATTAAAATCTCAATACATTTCTTTACAGACAGACCATGAAAGAACAATACTCAACTTCATATGGAAAAACGAAAATGCCAATATAGCTTAAACAATCTTGTATAACAAAAGAACTCTTGGAGGTATCACCATTCCTGATTTCAAGCTCTACCATAGAGCTAAAGCCATAAAAATAGTTTGGTATTGGCATAAAAATAGACACATTGAAATTAAATCTAAGACTCATAGATAAGTCATATGGACTCTTAATTTTCAAGAAGTCAAAATTAAGCAATGGAAAAAAGGAAGTATTTTCAATAAATGGTGCTTGTCTAACTGGATGTTGACATGTATAAGAATACAAATACATTCATGACTATCATTTCTCACAAAACTCAAGTCTAAGTATATAAAAGATCTCAATATAAATCCAGATAAGACACTGACAGAAAAACACTTTAAGAAATGGTTAACATTCTTAGACATCAGGGAAATGTGATGTAGGTTTGTCTTCTGTCTATATGTTATTTTCATTGGTTAAATAAAGAGACTGCCTTGGCCTTTTGATAGGACAACAGCTTAGATAGGCAGAGTAGGCTGAACAGAATGCTGGGAGAGTTCAGATTCAGAACTGAGTCAGTTGCCATGCAGCCAGCTGCCAGGTCAGACATGCTGAATCTTTCCCGGTAAGCCACCACCTCGTGGTGCTACACAGATTATTAGAAATGGGTTAATCAAGATGTGAGAATTAGTCAAAAAGAGGCTAGATATAATGGGCCAGGCAGTGTTTAAAAGAATACAGTTTCTGTGTAATTATTTCAGGTAAAGCTAGCAGGGAGCTGGGTGGCGGGATGCAGCCTGCTGCTCCTTTTGCAACAGAAATGCAAATCAAGATGATTCTGATATTCCATCTTCCACCTGTCAGGATGGCTAAGATCAAGAAGACAAGTGATAGCTCAAGCTGGAGAGGATGTGGAGCAACGGGAATAACATCCCTTCATTGCTGGCGGGAGTGAAAACCTGTACAGTCACTTTGAAAACCAATATGGCAGTTTCCTAGAAAACTGGGAATCAATGTATCATAATACCTAGCTATACTATTCTTGAGCACATACCCAAAGGATGCTGAATCATACCACAGGGACACTTGTTCAACTGTGTTCATAGCAACTTTATTTGTAATAGCCAGAAAGTGGAAACAACCTAGATGGTCCTCAACCAAAGAATGGATAAAGAAAACGTACTACAATGGAGTATTACTCAGCTGCTAAAACAATGACAGCAGGAAATTTGCAGGCAAAGGAATGCAAATACTGAGTGAGGTAAGCCAGACACCAAAAGACAGACCTGGTGTGTGCTCACTCAAAAGTGAATGTTAGCTATACAATAAAGACTAACTATGCTACAATCCATAGACCCAGACCAAGTGGTAGTGGTGGGGTCACCCAGACCTCCCTGAGTTGTAGAAATAGAAAAAAATTCCTGAGTGGTCTGAAGGCAGGTGGGGATGGAAACAGGAATGATCAGGTTGGGGGTTAGGACTAAAAGAAACTCCTGGAAAGGGAGAGGGTTGCACTTCATGCTCAGGTAGAAACCTGGTGCAAGGGATTTTCTAGGAATCTACAGGATGACCCCAGCTAAGACGCCTAGCAATACTGGATACATAGCCTGATGATTATCCGGGAAGCAAGACTTCCTCTGGAGGGATTGGGACGCCAACCTAGCCACATACCCTTTGTCCTGCTGTCTGTTCTGCCTATTGGAAGTACTGGGGTAAGGGTGGTAGAGATATACAGGGAATAGTCAGTAAGGACTGGACTAGCCTAAAATCCGTGTCATGAGAGTAAGCCCACCACTGACACTACCTGGAGTGCCAGGGTCCAGAGGCTGGGTGACCCAGAGATGTAAAAAAAAAAAAAAAAAAAAAAAAAAAAAAAAAAAAAAAAACTGGACTGGAGAAAAAAAATACTGTGAATGTAATGATGCCTAACAAGATGCTGCTATACTCAGAGATTGATGCCTAGTTCAGTTATCATCAGAGAGGGTTGTTCATCCACCAACTGACAGGATCAAATGCAGAGACCCACAGCCAAACATTAGATAGAGGTCGGTGAATACAGCAAAAGGGGGGAGATTATAGGAGCTAGAGAAGTTAAGGACACCACAAGAACACCCACAGAATCAACTACTCATGGCTCATAGGGGTTCACAGAGACTGAGCCGACAACCAGACAGCCTGCATGCATTGGCCTAGGCACTCTGAGTATATGTTACAGTTGTGTAGCTTGGTCTTCTTTGGGACTCCTAATAGAGGGAGCAGGTGCTTTCTCTGACTCTTTTACTGGCTTTTCGGACCCTACTCCTCATAACGAGTCACCTCGCCCAGCCTGAATACATGAGGAGGTGCTTCGTCTTACTGCAACTTGATATGCCGTATTTTGTTGATACTCACAGTATGCCTGCCCTTTCCTAAACAGAAATGCAAAGGAATGTATTAGGGGTGGGGACTGAGAGGGAGTGGGAGAGAAGTGTAAGGAGAGGAGGGAGGGGAAACTGCTGACAAGATGTAAAATAAATTTTTAAAGAAAAAGCATAAATAATGACATCTTGAAATTCGCAGGCATCTAGAATACACCATATTTAATGAGGTGACCAAGACCCAGAAAAACAAATATAGTACTTATTCACTCATAAGTGGCTTTTAGACATAAAGCAAAGAAATTCGTCCTACAGGCCACAACCCCAGAGAACCTAGACAACAAAGAGGACCCTAGAGAGAAATACATGGATCTACACCGGAAGAAGAAAAAGACAAGATCTCCTGAGTAAATTGGGAGTGTGTGTGTGTGTGGGGGGGGTCATGGGAGAGGGGAAGAAGGGGAGAGGAGTGAAGAAAAATATATAACTCAATAAAAACAATTTTGTAAAAAAAAAATTTAAAAAATAACTCGTTGGAAAGAAGCCTAAATCAGGGCCAAGCCTTCACATTAAAAAAAAAAATTAAAAAAATTAAAAAAAGAACATGTACTGCTCTTGCAGAGGACCTGAAGTATGTTCACATTGTATCTCCAGCTCCAGGGTATCCAACAACTCTGCCCTCTGTGTGCACCTTCACTTAGGTACACATAGCACTCACATAATAAAAAGTAATTAAAATAACTCTTTAAAGGAAGGAACAATTTGTATGATTTGAGGCCATAAAATCAGTTTTTCCCATCCTAAAGAAAATATAGATCAAAGAGCAAGAACAGAAGAATGAAAACAGGCACCTAAACCTCCATGTTTAATGTGACTTGTAGACAGATAACTCAGCTTCAAAATACATGTAAGACTAGCTAAAACTTAAAAGTAAAACGTTTCAGACTTTTACCTGTAACACATAAGAATTCTAGTTTCCCTTCAATGCACAAAGACTTCATCTTTTTTAATTTGGGTCATTAAACCATGTCTTTAATTCCAGTACTTGTGTGCCTGACGCTGGAGGAACTCTGTTCACTTGAGGCCATCCTGGTCTACATTGTGAGTTTCAGGTTAGACAGGAATACAATGAGACCATATCTCAAAAAAAGAAAAATAGATATATAGTTATACTTTGTTTAGCTTTACTCTATGATATCTTTATGACTAGCGTTATTTTGTACCTCTCCTTGTTTTTACTTACTGTGTGAGAGTATTTGGTGTGCTTCCTACTAAATATTCTGTCCACTTTAAAATTAAGGTATATATTTTTCTAATCATTATATTTTGTAAATTCAGATTTTGTCTGTCCAGGTAGTGGTAGACAATAATTGAACAAGTTCTAGCATTAATACTTTAATTACAAAAAAACAACCCACCAACCATTAGATACTATTTCTCTGATCATGAATGAGATCAAACTCATTTTCAATAGTGTATTCCATTTATACAACAATGTACGCTTGTATAGTTTTCCCCCTTTGAAATTTTATTATTTTGTATGATTAATTGTATATCAAGCACATTAGCTTTTCCTAAGCCAAAAATATCATCTTCTCCTCTGGTCCTCATTTTAAAAGATTTTTAAGTACCTTTTATTGAAGAAGGATATTATACTATGGTTGAATGTGTTTTTCCCTTTTCTGGTTTGTACTTTTGGTGTCTTTTTGAGAAATACTTGTTCCTAAATCTCATGAGTAAGTTATCACCGCGTCATCCCTACATCTTTACCACTTTGTCTATGTCAGTTTTTTGCGTCTTACTACATCTAATAGACACGGTACAAAGGAGGAGCTCACCTTTATTTTTTTTAATAGTAATTACTGCCCTGCCCCTTTCTATTTGTGTGTGTGTGTGTGTGTGTGTGTGTGTGTGTGTGTGTGTGTGTGTGTGAAGAGAGAAAGAGAGAGAGAGAGAGAGAGAGAGAGAGAGAGAGAGAGAGAGAGATAGTAGGTCAGACGACGACAGGACAACCTTCAGGATTTGGTTCTTTTCTTCTATCATACGGGTTCCAGGGTTTTAAACCCAGGTTGTCTAGCTTGGCAGTAGGCTCCTTCACCTGCTGAGTCATCTTGTTGTACCTGGTTTATATTTTAAAGTGTTTTTTCCACTTATTTGCCCTATTGACTTCTTAGTTCATTGTCCTTACATGTTTAGGATTCCTATCTATTGCTTTTGCCTGTATTCTAGTGTTAAAAATTAATTTATACCCAGTACAATTCTTTGCTACCTTTTTGCATTTTACAATCTAGTATTATGTACAACTTTTCTTTCCTGATAGTCCCTTGTCATTCTTAAATATTCAATGGTAGAGAAATAATTTTGATTCTTAAATAAATTCGTTAGGATTTCTTTTAGTGCTGTTTTCATGAGAGTAAATATTTTAGACTATGCCATGACCAGCTTCCTGTATGACACTGAAAATATTAATGTTCTAACTTCCAGCATCCTGATGACTGTTATACAGTAGACTGTCACACAAGTAAACTACTACTTCTTTGTAGGCAAAACACATTTATTTACTTACCAAATTTAAAGTTTTTTCTTTGTTTTAGATATTCAACATTTTTATAATCATATGTCTGAATAATTTTAGATCAGATTTTATTGTTATTTATAAAGAGATTTATATATAATTGTAAAAAGTAATATAGAGTGTGCTTAAAGGTCCCTGTTATACTCAGCTTAAAATTTTCATAAACCCAAAAGATAATGCCACAAGAAAAAAATCAGCATTGATATAATTTATACATCTCATTCATATTTCTTAGTTTTATGCAATTTTATTTTATATGCTAGAGTGTGTGTTCATTAGTTCAGTCAAGAAAAAGAATTGCATTGATACTATAAAGGCCATTCATTCCTTTTAGACACACTCCTGACTCTTCTGCAATCTCCTTGATTTACCAGGACATATGCAAAACTCAATTCCTTCTAGTCTTAGTTCAGGTCCTATCCCATGCTGTAAGCCTTCTTTGTCTTTGTGTCATGTTAGACTGTTCTGAAACATTTATTTTAACCTAGTATTTTACAGATCACTCATTTTCCTCTAATCTGTTTCCTGGCTGCCAGTGAGTTCTTAATAATATAGTTTTATGATGAAGAGGGTTTCTATATTTTAGAACAAGTACATTTTTGTAAGTTTATAATTCTCAAGCTTGCTTTTAAAGTGTGTTTTGCTTGTAAGTATGCATAGTAATATTCTATTTATTCCATAACTTGATTTTTTATGAATTTCATCTGTTAGTTATTGTTTAGCCTTGGATCTTTTGTTTTGGTTCTTCCCTACTATAAGATTTTTAACTCTTTGTGGACTACAGCTAGATAGAATTCATTGCTTTACTATTTTCAGGGCTTAGAATCGCCCCCAGAGCCGTACGTAAGCTAATCATTAGTTCCCTAACAAATCGTTGGCTTAAAAAATGATTTTAAAAATCTGTCTCTTTGGCCCAGGAGACTGCCACAACCACACTTTAGCTCCTTTAGATGTTTCTTTGGGCAGTTTCTAGGCAAACTGACCTCAACCTTGTGAATGTTCAGTTTACTTTGTGTTTTGACCAGATAGAGGTTTACTATCTGGTTAGTTCTCTGTGCCTTTCAGAAAAACTTTCAACATTTCATTTTCCATTTTCATTATTATTTTAAGATGCTGAAGACCTACTACATGGCATTGGTGATCTTTGAGGGTATGAACAGTTAAAATAGCACCAGTTTAGATTGCTTGTGTGCATGCATACATACACACACATACATGCTCCCATGCACGCAAAAATAAATACACACATTCTACCCTGTGGGACATTACCAAAGACACGTAAATGAGTAGAAAAAAAATAGCAGAACATTATCAGATCAAATCAGGCTATGATAATCTGTAAAGTCAACCATACAACTACAGAGTCTGTGTTTTGTTATTTATTTTTGAGGTTTTAAAAAATGTGCCAAACCTTCTTGGCACAAATACAACTAAAACACTGAATGAAACATAGAGGTGAAAGAGAACAGATTTCCTTTCCATATTAAGTCCATAAGTTCACTTACTACTGAAAGGATAAGGAAATAAAATTTAAAATGATTTAACAAATACTGTTTTTTTTATTTAGTTTTAAAATCCAAACCTTCAAAATAACTACAAGGGAAGGCAATAACTGAGGTTATTCCATTTAGTGCCTCTTCAGCAGCCTGCTGGATTTTGAAAAAGTTATGAAATGGAGCTTGGGATGACAAGTAAGTAAAAGGCTAGTCCTGCCCAGGGAAGCTCATGCCTAGGTCTACAGTTAATTTAAGGCAGATAACCACAAGGCAATAGAAACTTCAAACACAACAGATAAATGGACCTCAACTATGACTTCCTTGGTTAGATTTGAGTGAAGAATTTAAGATTAGAAGCCCTTTTAGGAGCGGAACTATTATGATGGCATTAGAAAAGAAATGTGTCTGGGCCTTCATAAAATGAATGGGAGAAACTCAGGGTTCATAATTGACAAACTCCAATGTCAGAAATACGATATAAATTAAGGCAGAGGGGCATGTGAGATGTCCATGTGTAAACTGTATTCATTGTCTCCCCAGACAAGAAATTCGCTCACAAAGCTGCACTTCATCTTAAATACGTGTAACTGATAACAGCCACTTAAGATGGAGACGGTCCAGGAGAGGAAGGAACTGTACATACATATGAGCACCATTGCCTCACTCTTCATTTCTTCTCGCTTACAGAGAAAGACAAATTAAGGTCAAAAGGTCTGCACACTTAAAAGAATTAAGAAACAGCATTAGGGTTGACTTATTCAAAATCATATCTACAATGGTTGGCTAAAGATGCTGTATAGACTAGGAACGATCTGTCTTCTCAAGATATTATATTAGGAATATTTGAATTTTCTCTATAGGCTCCTTGAAGACTCTGTCACAATTGTTTCCATTAAACATGGAATATATTTTTTAAATATATATACATATATTTAAAATAATACAGTACAGAAATAGCAAGGCCAAACTTCACCACGCATGTTTAGCGGCATACAGATTAAAAAGCATAGCATCACCCTCATTTTATAGTCTCTTAAACACCAGTCTCTGACTTCATCACTCTTCATCATCCCAAGAATCCCAAACAAACATCATCATATTTTACATATCATTTTTTGCCCCTGAACATTTTCAAATATGTTAACAAAACTATTTACACAAACTATAATATTTGCTTTTACATGGCCTAGTACTGTATATCAATGGAATTCTCAAACATACCAAATCTTATTTTTTTTTTCCTTCTGAGGTTCATCAGTGTTGCATGGAAGTGTGATTTATTCATTTTACTGGATTTACTGTTCCCTAAGAACCCTCCAGTGTTTACTTAGGCTAGTATTGGACCGCATCCATTTCCTTCCCTGCTAGCAAACAGAGCTTCTAAGAACATTTCCAGGTATCCACATGCATGCGGTTCTGGGAAATAGAGGCAAGAATGGAATTGCTAAGTCACAAGGCTTTTGGATCTTTGGTTCAATTGGCAAACACCAAATCCTCTTGAAGAAGGGTTCTGGGTTTTATATGAGCGCTCCTGAGACCTAGTAGCTTGGTAGAGAAAGGATATTGTGAAGCTCTTAGATTTTCAAGATGACTGTTTCGGGTGACTTTAGATGAGCTTCTTATTGTGGTCTTGATTTCCATTCTCCCTGTTTCTAATAAGATTTAACAAACTGTACATTTATTGGCTTTCTTTTTCTCTAAAGAGAGATGGCACTAGGTCTGTTACTCTACCCTCCGTTTTTCTTATATTGGGTCATTTGTCTTTTCCTTGTAGATATTTGAAATAGTTCATATATTCTAGAATCCAGCCATTCATCATGTATATAAAAGATATATACACATAGTATAAATATAAGAGCATTAATTGATAAATACCTTATTCTAAAGTTTCATTTTTATGTAATTAATTTTATAAATATACTTAAAAGTATTTATCAAAATTTTTGCAGAACTTTATTTTAATATACTCAGTGCTTCTTGGGAGTGCCTAGTTTCAGGAAGAACTTCGGATTTAATGGACAGAGAGATAATCTACACACTCACAAGGAGCCACTTTGTGCATCATTTCTCCATAGTTGTCTCAATATCTTTCCTTACAACTTTTTTTATCAGCATTAGTAGGAAATATCAACTCATTATCAACCGTGTGTATATGTAATTCTCTGTATATCAGGGTGTTCTTTTAAATAATGGACTGATCAATTCATTGCATTTTTCTAGTTATTTCTTATTATTGATTATATGAAGTCTATTCTTTTCAGGAATGTCTTGGATTCTTCGGGATTTTTGATCATTGATACACTAATGTCTAAATTATGCAGTGTGTAATATCTTGCAATTGAATTTAAAACTAACAAGAAATTTGTTAGCATTGCCTAAAATTGTATTAAAATTACCAATTAATTAAAAAGAAAATATGTAATCTATAAATGATATGGCGTGTCAACTCACTTGGTTAGGAATTAATTACCAGTGATGATGTACCTTTTCCTATTCATATCTTTGAGACTAAGCAAATCATTCTTGGTAAGTTTTTAATGTCATGATAAAACTTTTATTTACTTTACTCTATTTGAGAACTCTCTGAAGCTGATTCCAAAAAATTTTATTGAAGGTTTGAGCTGATCCATATACCTAAAAGTTATGATAAACTATTCAACCATTCCTTAGCAGAGTTTACAATTAAAAAAAATATGCCATCTGTGAAAAATGTTTAGTTTTGGACTCTGGCCAAGGAATCAGTTAGGCTAACCAGAGATCTTCAGCTTGTCCTCAGCTCATCCAAATCAAGTCTCATTCCCAACTGTGCAGAATATCTCTTGTTGCAACCCTTCTTCCATGCATGCCCATATTTAGTGGATCGCAAAGATCTTCCCCTCTGAATCTCCTCCCCAACACATCACTTTTTCCTTGCCTCTGACTTCAGCAAGCTTTCCATGGGAACACCCAGGCCACTCCAGCCAGGGAAATAGGTAGGCTAATTGCATATCTTCACCTCTTCCTCCATACTTCCATGTTCAGTTCTCCATTCTCATTGATGGATCTTTGAGAGACCTTCTACTGTGACATCTTGTTATCTGCTCCTCATTCCTCAGATACTAAGGAGATCCTGGTGGAACACCTTCCTTTTCTCCCTCCTGAGAACCCTCTCAGTAATCCCCTCTCAATTCATTCCCATTCCTACACGTTAGATCACAACCTAAAAATTCATTACACCTGGAACCCCTAGTGGTTCTACCTATCAAGATCCAAGAAGCACCTACCAGGTAACACACAGCCACTACACTCTCTGAAGAACCAGAAAGGGCAACAGAAGCCAAGAACAAGACAGCCAGTCACTCAAAAAAAAAACAAGATCAGATATCAGCACCTAAAATCATTATCTTCCCAAACCCAGATGCTTAGGCTACAGCATAAAAATATAACCAATAATAGCCAGAATAGTATGATTCTACTAACACAATAGTTCTCAATATGTAAATCATGACCCCTTTGAATGGGTAAAGACCATTTCTCAGGGGTCACATATCAGATATTCACATTATGATTCATAACAGTAGCAACATTACAGTTATTAAGTACCAAAAAATTTATGGTTGGGTCATCTCAATATGAGGAACTATATTAAAGAGTCAAAGCAAGTCCTGAATATTGCAACATAGCTGAAACACAAGAAAAAGACTTTAAAATAGCCTTTGCAAATATCGTAGAGGTTCTTAAAGAGGAAATGAAAAAAAATCCCTTAAAGAAATCTAAGAAACACAAATAAACCTTGGAAGGAAATAAAATAAACAATTCAAGACCTGAAAGTGAAAATAGAATCAACCAAAAAAGATCCAAACTGAGGAACATCTGGAAATGAAAACTACAGGAAATCAAACAGAAACTCAGAGGCAAGCCTCACCAACAGAATACAAGAGATGAAGGAGAGAATCTCAGGTACTGGAGATAGACGACAGAAGAAAAGGATACTTTGGTCAAAGAAACCGTTGAATCTAAAAATCTCCCTGACAACAAACATTCAAGAAATCTGAGACACTGCAGAAAGATCAAAAAAATCTAAGATTAATAGGAATACAGGAAGGAAAAGAAACCCAAGTCAAAGGCACTGAAAGTATTTTCACCAAAATCATAGAAGAAAATTTCCCCAACCTAAAGAAGGAGATGCCTATTAAGATGCAGGAAGCATACAGAACACCAATTAGACTGGACCAGAAAAGAAATTCCCCATGGCATATAATAATCAGAACACTAAATTTGCAGAACAAAGGAATAAAATTTGCAATGAAAAATACCAATTAACATATAAAGGAAAACTAATGAGAATAACCCTAAAATCAATAAAGGCCTTGACAGATGTTCTACAGCCTGTAAGAGAGCACACATACCAGCATAGACTACTCTGCACAGCATCACTGTCAATCACAATGAATGGAGAAAGCAAGACTTTCCATGAAAAACCAAATGCAAGGAATTATCTATCTACAGATACAGAAGGTGACAAAAGAAAACTCCAACTAAAGGTATTAACCACATGTAAGAAACACAGTGAATTCATAGTCTCAGACCATCAAATCATGAGAGGGGGAAACACAAAAACACAGACACACACATGCACAAGTGCACACATACACACACTACCGCCACCACAAAACAACAACAAAAGCACCAAAATGACAGAAATCAGCAAACACTGCACATTAATATCTCTCAATATTAGTAATCTCAATTCCCCAATTTAAAATAAAATAACACACAGACAAATAGAATGAATGCAAAAAATAATCTATTCTTCTGTTGCATCAAAAAAAAAAACCATACCTAAACATCAAGGATAGACATCACCTCAGTGTAAAAGAATGGAAAGATATATTCCCATCAAATTAAGTCAGGAAACAAACTGGTGTGGTCATTTTAATATCTGACAATATATTTATCAAATCAAAATTAATCAGAAGGCCAAAGGAAGGACATAACATAATTATCAAATAAAAAAATCCACCAAGAGAATATTGCAATTCTTAATATCTATGCTACATACACAAGATCACCCAAATTCATAAAAGAAACACCACTAGAGCTAAAATCACATATTGATTCTCACACACTGGTAGTGAGAATCTTCAATATCCTACTTTCATCCAGACAAAACTATAAACAAAGCCAACTTACATTATAAAAACAAATGAACTTCACAGATATTTACAAAGTATTTCACCTAAATACAAAAAAAAATAAAGAATATGCTTTCTTCTTCTCAACACTTCATGGAACTTTCTCCATAATTGATCACATACATGTACACACAGCAAGTCCCAACAAGATAAAAGAAAATTGAAATAACACCCTGCATCCTATGTGAGCACCATGGATTAAAGCTGGATATCATCATCAACAGAAACAATAGAAATCTAAAAAACTCATAGAAACTGACCTACTAACTACTGAATGAAAAACTGGTAAAGACATAGAGAGAGAAAGAAATTTAAAAATGTGTAAAATTGAATGAAAATCAAGATACAACATATGTGAACCTATTGGAAGACATTAAGACAAGTTTATAGCATTAAGTGTCTACATGAAAAAAAGTTGGATAAATCATATATTTATAACTTAATAGCTCACCTGATTGCTCTAGAAGAAATAACATCCTTAAGGAATAATCTGCAAGAAATAATCAAATTCTGGACAGAAATCAATAAAACATAAGCAAATAAGAAAAGCAAGCAAACAGAAAAAACAATACAAAGAATCCATGAGACAGACTCAGTTATTTGAGAAAATTAATAATATTTATAAACCTTTATCGAGATAAACTAAAAAGTGGAGAATGAATATCTAAGTTAAAAGAAAACAGGGACATAACAACAGTCACTGAGGAAATCCAGAGAATCATAAGGATGCACTTTAAAAAAGCTGTACTCCACTAAATTGGAAAATCTAAGAGAAACAGATAATATTCTCAATTAGCACCACTTACCAAAGTTAAATTAAGATCATAGAAACAATTTAAAAAGATCAATAACTCCCAACAAAATAGAAGCAGACATTAAGTCTCCCATCTGAAAAAGTCCAGGACCAAACAGTTTTAGCTCAGAATTCTATCAGATTTTCAAAAAGAGTTAATGCCAATACTCCTCAAATTATTTCACAAAATTGGAAGAGAAGGACCACTTCCCAGTTTGTTTTGTGAGGCCGCAGTAATCCTGATTCCCAAACCAAATAAAGATGCTTCAAAAATAGAGGAGGATAAACCAATTTCCCTTAAAAAGATTTTGTGTGCAAAGAACTTATCTCAACATGATAAAGGCAGTATAAGATATAGTTCCATGTTTAACTAAAGGACTAACATTGAAAACAGAAAAAGAGAAAGGAACAACCTTTGACTGCTACCACATAGGTGGTGTCTTACTTAAGACTAGAACATGGCTGAGTATGATTCTGTGAACATTGGATCCATGGAGATGCTCATTCCTGTGCTGTCCCTGTTTTAAAGTAAAGGTTTATTCTTTCCAGGGGTAATAATGTATTAATGCTACTAACATACATTTTGATATTTCTTGAAATAATATTCATTCAAAACAGTGTTGTACTACATTTGTAGTGGTGAGGAGTATTGATTAATATTTTATTTCTGGAATTAATCCATGTCTCCTCTCACAGTCTCATTATGTGTGTTGATTCTACTTATGTCATAAAAGGGACATGTTGAAAAAAAATAAAGGCAGTACAGAAAACTCATAGCCAACATCAACTTAGATGTAGAGGAACTCAAAACAATTCCGCTAAAATCAGGAACAAGACAAGGATGTCCATTCTTTCCAAAACTATTTGATAGAACACTTAAAGTCTTAGAGCAATTAAAACACCAGGAGATCATATGTATGATCATTGGAAAGGAAAATGTCAAAGTATATGAAATGATAAAGTCTAACAATTCAACCTGGAAATGTCTATAATGAATAAACAATTTCAGCAAAGAAACTGGATGCAAAATTAACTCACAAAAAATCACTGCCTCTCTTATTTACAAATGGTAAGTGAGCTGAGAAAGAAATAGAGGAAATAACACCTTTCAAGATAGCCTCAAATAATGTAAAATATCTTGCAGAAACTCTAACCAAGTCGGCAAAAACCTTGCTGGTGAAAACTTAAAACACTGAAGAAGGAAATTGAGGAATATACCTGTCAGAGTATGGAAATATCTCCCATAGTCCTGGGTCAGCAGGACTGAAATACCAAAAATGTCCATCCTACCAAAAGTAATCTACAGATTTCATGCAATCTCCATAAAAATTTTAATTTAATTCTTCATGGATCTTAAAAGAACAATTTTTAGTTTTATATGGAAATACACACACACACACACACACACACACACACACACACACACACACACACACACACAAATCCCAGGATAGCTAAAAGAATACTGAATAATAAAGGAACAATGGAAGTTATCATCCTTCCAATTTCAAGTTGTACCAGAGTTCTAGTGATAAAAACAGTATGGTATTTCCAAAAAAACAAAAACCAAATCAAAACAGATACATTGATCAGTGGAATTGATTTGAAGACCTAAACATAAAATCTGTACACATACAGACACCTGATTTTTGATAAGGTCAGAAACACATTCTAGAAAAATGGCAGCGTCCACAAAAAAAATGTTTAAACTGGATGACTGTTTGTAGAAGAACACAAATAGATCCATAATTATCATCTTGCACAAAACTCATCTCCAAATGGACCAAAGTCTTCAACATAAAACTAGGTACACTGAACCTGACCGAAGAGAAAGTGGGGAATAGCCTTGAATTCATTGGCACAGGAAAAGACTTTTTGATCAAAACACTATTAGCACAGGCAACAAAATTAAATGGATTTTGTTTATTAAAAGATAAACAAAATTAAATGGAGTCTCATGAAATAGAAAAACTTTTTCACAGCAAAAGACACTGTCATTTGAGCAAAGTGTCATTCTACCTAATGGAAAAAGAATTTTATCAACTCCAAATATATATATATATATATATATATATAATTATTTCTTATTTTACATCTTGTTTCATTGGTTATTGTCGTTTCAGATACGCATATATTTTATTTTGCCTTTTCCAGTTCCATAATTTGAACATAAAATACGTCTGGGTATTTTTGATGGTTAACTCTCCCCTTGGAATGCTCTTATTGGAAATGTTTCATGATAAGAAAGTTACTTTGAAGTGACAATTGACCTTTGAGGGAAGTATACAAGACAAAATAGACTCTATGAGAGTTTGTGAGAATATTACTAATTGTGACAGAAGATGAGGATATCTAGAAGCATACAAATGGCTGAATGATTGTTCATAAAAATATATACCTTTTTACTGTATGAGTTTGATCTATCTGTTTGTAATTATATCTAACTACTTTTCTGTGATCAGATAACAAATCTTACCAGACACCATTGTTTTATGATACAATATGGGGTTAATTGGGGAAAAACCTACAAAGTTTATTTATGTGGAAGAGCAACCTGTAGTTAATCCATTTTCCTAAATATGTGAATTGTATCACTAAGTCTACCATTCCTTGAGTGGTCTCATGTACTTGATCTCTGCATTAACTACACAAACATGCTAACATCTCCCACTCTGGTTGTGTTTGCTGCTTTTGTCTCATTGTTCATTTACACATACATACATATTCATAATGCATACATACATGATGTGGGAATTCCCTCTGTGTGCTGTGATTACCATTAATGAATAAAGAAATTGCTTTGGACCTATAGGAAGGCAGAAAAGTAGGCAGAAAAGCTGGGAGGAAAAAGGGTGGAGTTGGAGAGACACCATGGAGATGCCACCAGAGTCAGACATACAGAAACTTTGCTGGTAAGCCACTGCCACGTGGCAATATACAGATTAATAGAAATGGGTTAAATCAATATAAGAGTTAGCTGATAGGGAGCTAGAGTTAATAGGCTAAGCAGTGATTTAATTAATACAGTTTCTGTATGATTGTTTTGGGACTGAGCAGTCGGGAATGAACAAGCAGCATCTCCCTACAACACATACATACATACATACATGTATACATACATACATACATACACATATAAATGCACCTATACATATATCCAAGCATGCATACTTATATGCATACATATGCAAGTTAATCTTCCAAGTAAACTGAAACTTTTTCTTCTTTGTGCCCATCTTTTATCTCTAATATTTTTATCTAAGATAAATTCTGTACCTATGTAAACGTGCCATTCATTTTTTACTATAATTTGTCCACTACACTTTGTTCTACTTATTCATTTTCACACTGTATGCTAAAGTCAATGTAGTTTTCATTTTACTTTGTGATATTGGGTGAAAACTGAACCTAAGGTCTGACATCTACCAGCTGCCTTGAATAGCTGGGATTAAAATCCTGTGCCACCAAACTTGACAGTTCCACCTGCATAGAAGCTCAAAAGCCATATATTAACAATGGATCAGTAATTACCTTTTATGTTGCTGTTCATCAAATCAGAAAATGTCATAAAAAGCATGAAAAACTCAGATCAATTTCCCCAAAATATTGCTAAAACAACCTGAAAGTCACATAAAGAGCAATAAAAGACTTCAGCATTACATAAACTATTGAAAACACAACTTAACAGGTTCTTAATGCTTTCTTCAATGAAGCCAATATTGATAATGGGTCTAGCATGTGTTATGATATATTGGATAAAACTTACACTGAATCTATAGTCTTAACAAAAATAGTTGCATTTGTGTAGCTGCAAAAGAAAATGAACATTAAATGTGATAGGAATATGTTCAGTGAGACTGTGAAGGGAGGGGTTCCTCCCTTTACCCAGGCCCTCATAATTTCCATCTGCACCTATTTTGCCCTCAGAAACTTTGAGCACTAAAGGTTGAGAAAGTTTGTCTTCTGCTACTCCTTTAGTCCAGGGATCAAATATCTTTACCTTTCTGATCTAAAAGGAACAATGAGAGGACCCAAGGTCGGAGGTTCATGATTTTATGGGAATGTGGAAACAGGGATTCAAACCAAACAAACAATAAAGTACATAGTAGACTATTATGACTAGGCTTACGCCACCCTCAAGATAAAAAAGTCACTTTGTCATGAGGTACCAAATAACTCTGAAGTTAGTAAATGCTTGAAGAATAGGCAGACACTGACAGAGAATTTAGCACAGAAAAACCTTAGTTGAGAGCACATTGTTGCTATTGTATAGAATACAATTGTGTGTATACATATAAGTACATATGTATGCATAGAATAATGTATTCTAATTATCTCTAATTATGTCTCAGATTTCCCCTTTGTTGCTGTCACAATACCAAGAGCCATTATATCTGGTAGAGAGCTGTTCATCACCTTCTTTGTGAGCTGGTGGGTGAAATCTCACTGGGGGGATAAAGAACATACTGATTGCTACATGCAAATGTTATGAAAAACCAGAACAGAACAATTTCAAGAAGAAATTGAATGATGGGATGGAACAGAAAGGAAATGGCATGAGTTTATAACTGCTAATTATATGAAAGCATTGCCTAAAAGAAAAAAATCTAGAGCATAGAGAGAGATTATAACTGCCGACCACTAGAAATGAAACTTTGCTTGGTATTCAAGAAAAATGTCCTTGTTGCTACTGTTATTTAAATAAACATTAAAAAAGCAGGTAACAGGTTTAAGCAATCTTATCCTCAGGATGGTTTGATGCCATGAAGACTCAGTGGGGATATACTGTCATGAAGAGATAACTTGTTGAATTTTGATGACCTGGCTATGGCTGACCTCTATGTACTCTGAGGAAATTTCAGTAGGCAGAAGATGATGTTTATGAACTTAATATGGGTATATTTTAGTAAAATTTGTCAATCCTATTCTTGAAGAAAAATTGTCTGTTTTTATACTGGGTTAGGAAAAGGCAGTGGCTTAGTTTACTGCATGTTATTATAGAGACATTTCAACTAAGTCATGTGTAACTTTTGCATTGCAGACTTTATACTCTTTTTTATCCCAAAGGCACAAGTGACTGGAATAGTTAATACTTCTCTGTCTAGGTAATATGAGTCATTAAGTCCCTTAATACCCTTTTTATCTGTTTAGAAAAATCCAAAATCTTATTGATTAGCCATACTGTCAGAGTAGTCCATTTTTTTCTCCCTTCTTCCATATAAGATGGTCTGGATTGTCATTTGGGAAACCAATTTTAGAATGATACCTGTAGCCCCAAGCGTTGCTGAAGCTCTTACAGCCTATGTATCCCGGCTTTTTGAGTTCAGGAGTCTAGCTGGGACTCTTGATGCTATGCCTCCACTTTCTGTTATGCATAAAACAAAAGTGTTTTTTCACAATTCAGGAATTAATAAGTCTGAGGGAGTTAGTAACAACTCATTTGACTTTTAGGCATTCCAATCAATGTTGATCAATACAATATTTGTTTTAAAGAAAATTATAGGAGATAACTAAGGTAGAGACAAACATATATTAAAAA
Organism: Myodes glareolus; assembly: GCF_982192425.1. Lineage (NCBI taxonomy): Eukaryota > Metazoa > Chordata > Mammalia > Rodentia > Cricetidae > Myodes > Myodes glareolus. The sequence goes on along the minus strand of NC_142043.1, from coordinate 21,136,467 downwards.
TAAAATTATCATTTTTTGCCTATAGCATCAAGAGTCAACTAACATGCCTGGTAGTTCTTTGAAGCCACTGAAGTCGGTCTTCTAGCAGGTACATTGAGCAGCATCTTTAAGGTAGCCATCATTGACGTTGAAAAGTCATTCTTCTTTCCTAGGACAGGGAATTATTTATTATGGAAATGTCTTTCTTTGTGGAAAAGATGAGGCCCTGTTTCCTAGAATACTGCCAAGACCAGTTATTTCTACAGTCTTGGTAATACAGCTATGGGCGAACTTGTCCCCTTAGAATCTTCTTCTTTCCCATCTGGAGTGTCCCTGGGAAGTAGGTGTTACCTGTCTAAGGAAGAGCAGAGATATCAAATGCACTTGTTCTTGTGTCAAAAATCACATTTTCTTGCCCCTTTGTACTGCTTCAATTTAGTCTGTCTTTTTGAGAACTTCACACGGCAAATTTAAGTTAGTGAGTCGTGTGTGGGGTCCTAATGTCAGCTTTTGCAGCTTGCTCTTAATGTCTTGAGCTGAAGAAGCAAGGACTTAGCAGTAGACAAGCAGAGAACAATAGTCTTCAGTTATTGTAAACTTCATCACAAGCACACCATGTTCCTTTGGTTTCCTGCTGCAAACCATTTTCGGTACGCATGTTGACTTACACATTCTCAGGCATGCTTAAGTTTTAGAGTTTTGTCCTGGCTTCTATTTTTAGCCTTTCAACTGTCTTGGGAAAATCTTTAAGATAACACTATTTCATCCTTCCACATCTAAAAATACCTTCTCTTCTTTACCAAAAACTTATCTCCTATCAATCCAGTTCTATGAATTCTTTTACTTGATGCCTTATTATTCCCTGAATTTTCTTAAAAGAATAAAACCACTTTATACTTCAGTGAAATGCAAGAAGCTGTATCTGAGACATGGGTAGAACAGGTTAAATGTCTTTGAGACATTTTCTTCTCTTACCAACAAATCCCAATTAACCAGTCTGTTCGAGATTTGAGTTCTATTATAACAAGCACTCAGAAAGTAATTATGCTTTTTTAAAAAAAAAAATCTATTTCTCATTCAAACTCACCAAATGGCAAGATAAAAGCCTGGCATCCCTATCTTTACTTGGTGTCTGTCTTCTTCCTTTTGCGTTCCTTGAAAACCTTTTAAGGTAAGCACATTAATTCCTCAGGGGAAGCTGAAAGCACAAAAATAAGTCACCTTTCCTTCTGTACTAGAGGAGCTTATCAGGGCCATCGTCAGGAGGCAGTTAACATCTATGAGTGTGGAACTTCCCTCTGCAGCAGGAGTATTCTTCTGAGAACCCATCCATCCCATCAGGCAACAGGGCCTCCTTTGTAGAACAGAAATTGAGACAATGATTTAAAAGATAGCCTCTGACTAGTACTTTCCAGTTATATATGTTCCTTGCCCTCATTTTATTTCTCTATTTATATTTAATCTCCTGTTAGTACCACCAAAGATGGACCTAGACCCATCAGATCATTTTGTTTGCTCCTCCTAAGTGACTACAGTGACTAAATCCCCTCTTGTTAACCCTTGTCACCACTTTGTTATTTAACTGGCCTTTGACAGCGGGCGACAAAGTCTATCCAGGTGAGGTTGCTAAACTTGGGGCTTTCCTTCCATCTCTAGCTATCCTTCCTATAAACTAAAAGCAATCTAGGCAAACTAACAGATTTATAATGCCACTTATAGGCCAACTTAGTAAATGCAAGGAATTAAAAATGATACATATAGGTAATGCATAAATGCACAAATGTGCATTTAGAAAAATAGACTAACAAATTGCAAGAGGTGAGTGTCTGAACTACTGCCTAGACAGCTCTCCTCTTTCAGCCTTAGCCTCCTGGGACACATCTTTTGCCCCACCCCCATCTACTGCACCCCCAGCAACCAGGCAGCAGAATCCTGGGTACATGAATTGGCTTTTTTTGAGGCCATTCCCTAGGGTGAGATACCTTGCTTAGCCTTGATACAGGGGGATGGGCTTGATCCTACCTCAACTTGGTATACCAGACTTTGTTGACTCCCCAAGGGAGGCCTTACCCCCTCTGATGAGTGGATGAGGGTGAGCTGGGGGAAGGTGAGGGGCAGGAGAAGTGGGGGAGGGTAATGGGGCTACTATGTAAAATGAAAAAAACAAAAGAATAAAAAAGCATCCAAATTGGAATAAAGGCAACTAGTATGGGTAAAACAAAGCAAATAAACAAATAAACAAAAAATTGCATTATGTGACTTGTCAATTTTAAATTAATCTAATGTTTTTACCTTAAAACTAAACAACCATCAATTCTAAATTTGCACTTCTATAAATAAAGTTTGCTTTTCTTAGAAAGAAGACAATAAAGCTAATAAGGATCATGTAGAGACCAGGTAACCATTTAAAGGGTCCAAACATGGAGCTAGCTATGAAAACTTGGGTCAAACCCTTTCCTAATGTAAAACCTAAGTCACAGAGAAGGAATGTGCTGATAGATGAGAAGATCTCTCTCAATCACTTTAGACCAAAGAATTTTTACTTTATAATTTATAGTGAGGCTCGGCTATATTTTCTGTGGTTGCTTTTGTAATAAAAATAATAAGAAAAGGAAAGATATTTATTCACCAAAGGTGTTTATTTTTTCAAGAGTCACAGAACAGGTCCCTGATATTTAAAGCATTGCTGGCTTCCCTACCTGGATCAGATACCATTGTTCAACTAGTATAACTTTGGACATTCATACTGGGTTCCCAGTCAGGATCAACAAAGTCAGCCCATCCAGTAGAGCCATTAGGCAGGCATTGAGCATCCCCACTGTCCAAAGGACTGTTTTACACCCTGAGACATTCTTAGAGACCTGAATATGTGTCATTGCATTTCTTGACTGCATCTAAAAACTGACATGAAGAACAACTGGGTTTTAACCTCTCCTGAAACAAGAACACATGAAATCTAAATTCAACATTTGGGGGTCTTAGAAAGTTATGAAGACTCTGTCCTTGGAACATTATTTAATGAGAACAAAAAACAATGAGAAATTGGGCTGGAGAGACAGCTCAATGGTTAAGAGCATTTACTGTTCTTTCTGAGGATCCGGGTTCAGTTCCTAGCATTCACATAGCAGCTCCATCTGTAACTTCAGTTCCAGGTATCCAGCATCCTCTTCTGGCCTTGAGGACATGGAGCATACATGTATTACTCAGCCACAAACTGTGGAAACACACATACACATAAATCAAAGGAAGTATATCTAAATTAATTTTTAACAGGAAATCTGTCCCATAAGGAGAAAGGCTTGATTCTGTAAAAAACAGGTCTATAACAGAACCCAGAGGAAGAAAGGCCAGTAGGATTTTCCATTGTCTAAGTCAATAGCTTTACAGAAAACAGTTATGTAGGAACAGTAGCACATACATGGGAAAAACAGGGATGCCTCTAAGACTTCAGGATGAAGAACAGACATTCCCAATGTGCGTTTTCATCAAGAATGAGTTGCTCTGGGAGCAGTTGCTTTTGCTCTCATCCTTGGCATGGGTGGTGTCTGCAATTGCCTTGGGTTGCTGTGTTGGAGGCATGAGAGTCCTTAAAGGTCTTGGTGCATCAATCTTCCTAGTGACAACCTCCCTCCATTATGGATATCTCTAAGGATATTTCAGGTTTGGTGCCAGAAGCACTCATTTACACTGCCACATGTAAGTCAAGGCTAGAATAGGGTAGACGAATCCTAAGTCAGGGAAAGTCATCAATAGCGCTTCTGATGGATCTCAGAGATGTCCCCAAATAGCGTGCTAGTGGCATCAGAGAAAGAGTCACAGCATTCATGGGAGCCTGAAGAGTTCTTTTTCATGGACTTTTCTGCTCAACTGAAAGCAGAATCTTGGACATGCCGTGTGAAAAGAATGAACCAGTGTGAAACGGAGCTGGAGTCAGTTCACAATAGAAAATTTCTCATGGAGCGAAATACACACACACACACACACACACACACACACACACACACAGGAACATGAGTATAAGCTTCTCAAGAGGCACACTTAAGTGCCTCAGACGTAGGAGTATATTCTATTCTGGTGATAAGAAAGCATTTTTGTTGTCTCCTTTTATTCTACTATTCTCTCTCTCTCTCTCTCTCTCTCTCTCTCTCTCTCTCTCTCTCTCTCTCTCCCTCCCTCCCTCCCTCCACCCCTTCCTCCTTTCCTCTCTCCCTCCCTCTGTCCTTTCCTCCCTACCTCTCTATTTCCCTCTCTTTCCTCACATAACTTTTCATCGACTCTTTGGAGAGTTCACATCATGCATCCCACTCCTGCTCACCTCCCAGTCCCTCTACATCCTTCCCACGCCACACCCCTGTAGATGACCCCACAACTTCAAAACAAAACAAACAAATAAAACCCTACCCCACCCCTCTATATCTCTCCAACCCATTTTTATTCCTCCTAGTGGCATCAGGCGCTGCGGTGCGCTATACAGGATGCCCTATTGTCCAATCAGCCCCACCTGCAAATACTCGTTTCCATGAGTCATTGGTGAGGCTCAAGGCATCTGGCATACCATCTCAAGGAAATCCCCCTTGTATATACCACTGCTGCCCTGAGTTATGGAGATCTTGCCGTTATCATTCCACAGGAACAGTCCCTTCACACCCAAGGTTCAGGATGTGAGTCTGGGTGGTAGCTGAGCTGGTCCACCTGTGCCACCGGGACCACTGGACCACAGGCACTGTCCCCTCAGGCAAGTGGCAGAGCCTTCTTTCCTAAACTCACACCTTAGGGGCCAGCTGTCCCATACTGTGCTTAGGGGTGGGTCTATCTTTCCTGAGTGCAGTAGTCAGCTCTTCCATGGGGGACGAAGCTCTTCTGCTGCAGTGTCCAGTAATGGGAAGGGCCAGCCATCCCAGGGCCATTGAGAGGCAGGGCTAGCTCAGCATGGCCCTCAGATTTCAACATGCATGGTTGCTATGAATCTCTGTGGTGGCACAAGCTATGAATATCAGCTCAGACCCTTGCTGCTCTTGGGCCATGGACCCAGACATGACACACGACAGTAGCCGAGACCTGGACAACACCATAGTCCCATGTGGTTGCATAGATCATGCAAATCAACATGGCCCTGGGGGAGGCATGTCCCTCAGAAACCAACATGACGACAGGTTGCAGCCCAGATTCAAGGTACCCATGTGGCCTTTAGTGGTACCATGGGCCATTGACATCAATGCAGATCCTGGTAGGATCACAGATTCAAAATATGGTCCTCAGTTTAGATGTCACCATGGCCCTAGGTATCAGAACAGGCCACTATATTTGTTTTGTTTTTTGTTTTTTAGAGACAGGATTTTTCTGTGAAACAGCCCTAGCTGCCCTGAAATTTGCTTTGTAGACTAGACTGACCTCAAACTCACAGAGACATGCCCACCTCTGCTACCCAAGTGCTGAATTAAAGGTATGGGCCAACACTGTTCAGTTTACCATGTTCCTAATAAACTACTTTGTAATAAATGGGTGGATGCATTGACACCTTGGATGGAATGATAACCCGTTAAAATAAAAGTAGGAGCCATAATGTTTGTGTAAAAGGGTTAAAGAATTTCTTCTTTCTGTAAATGAAATTTCTGTTTAGATCCCTACAAAAACAGTTTTAAAGCTGAGAAGAGAAAAATGCTAAAGTAAATGTTAATTGTGTTGAAATCTTTGATTCTCTGCTGGCAAGTGAGAAACTTCAGCTGGAATTGTGGAGTGAAGGGCTCCTCTCCTTCCCTTTATTCCCGTGATTTTCCCTGCTTTTCTGGTAATAATTATTTTCTTTCTAAATATGTAATTATAGTCACCAATTTAAATGTAATTATATGGTATTATAGTCTTATTCTTTTACAATATAATATTGTTATTATTTGAGAATTTCATACATACAATGTATTTTCATCATACCACCTGTTCCTCCTCCTAACTTCTAGATCCATCCCACCTTCCATCCACTTCCTAAATTTATGCCTTCTTTTTCTTTTTAGTAATTCATTGAGTCCAAATTGTGCTACTAATAGATTCATGATCTGAGGCCACTCACTGTAGTGTGGTTGACCTATCAGAGATCAATCACATTCTTAAACAAAATTTATTTTTTTCTCCCTAGTAATCATCAATTGTTTATGGCTCTTCAACTATTGACACTCCACACTGTAATGTTGATGGGCTTGATCTTGCTCAGACCTTGTGCAGGCAAGCACAGTTTTTGAGAGTTCACGAATTCTGTCAAGCTCAGGAGATACTGATTTCTTCTAGAGTTCTCCAGGCCTTTGGTTCTTCAGGTCTTCCTATGACCTCTGACATGCAGATGTCTCATTTATGGCTGACAATCCACAGACACTAATTTTCTATATTTTGGATACTTCTGAGTTTCTCTGTTAATCACTATCAACTGCAGAGACATATCTGATGAGGTAAGAGAGATGTGCACTAATCTATGGATAGAGAGGTAAGTTTTAGAGAGCAATTTGACCCTATGCACATTTAGTAAAATAGCAGGGGTAGTAGGTTCACTCCTGGGGCATGTAAGGCCTCCAACTATGTGATAGATTTCTAATACCAGGAATGTATTTTCTCTTGTGTAATAGGACAAAATCTAATAAGAAAGTGATTGGTTCAGTTATAACATCCATGCCACTATTGCACCCATGGGCATATCTTGTCACACTAGTCATGATTATAGCATACAATGTTCGCAACTGAGTAAGACTAAGATGACTGATAGTTATTTTGCCCCAGCAACTTAGATAGAGAACCTTCTGGCAATAATAAAGCTAGCTGTCAGAAAGAAATCTTCCCATCATAATTTCTCCATATCCTATGAACAAAGTGTATAGGGTCTTACCAACAGGTACTAAGAGCAATGTCAATTGTGCTGTGGAATAATGCTCTTGTACACTGTAAAGATTTGTAACTCACATTGGTTTAGTAAAATGCTGATATGCCAGTAGCTGGGCAGGAGTATAGGCAGGGCAACCAGATTAGATTAGGAGATTTCTGGGAAGAAGAGAGAGTTAGTCACAAGCAAGACACAGAGGAAGCAAGATGAGAATGCCTCACTGAGAAAAGGTACCAAGCTACATGGCTAAACATAGACAAGAATTATGGGCTAATTTAAGTTATAAGAGCTGGTTAATAATAGGCCTGAAATAATAGGCCAAACGGTTTATAATTACTATAAGCCTCTGTGTGTTTATTTGGAACTGAATGGCTGTGGGACTGGGCAGGACAGAAACTTCTGTTTACATATTGTCTATATTATTTTGTGAGTCTCAACTATACCCATTACCAGCAATTCAAGGACAGATATCCCATACCTAGCACTGAGCTTTTTATTTAAAGCTTATGATTTCTGGTATAAGCATTATTTCCTGGGTAGATTAAATCCAACTGAACTTCTTTATATAGGTTTATGTGTGTATGAAGAGTGTAAAAATAATGAGTTTCACGTGGCTTTTTCAAACATTCTCCACCACTTTCACTGCCCTATCTATCCTATTTTAACCGTTAGGAGACATATTGTCTTTTAAATTGAATATTAAGACTATTTATCACTTTTTTTTACATTTTTTATCTTTCATGTGTAACTGGTTGTATGTTAGATAGAGTACATATTTTTAAATTATTTTAAGGGAGTACTTTTGGTTCTAACTGCTTGTAGTTCAATTGTTTTTCTTATCAAAATGTGGTTTTCTTTTTTATTCTTCAAAGTTATTCTCAGCTATGTATGTAATTCTAGATTGAAATGGGTTTCCTCTCATCACAAGGGAAAAAATCCCACCTTTTTGTTGTTATTTTGTTTTGTTTCGACTATACTTGCTGTGTTGAGAAACCAACAGTCATTCTAAATACAGTTGCTTTCTCTTAGGCTGTTGTTCTATTTTGTATTGTTTCCTCACTTTTTAATTTGTTCTTTAAGAAGAATGACATCCAATGCTTTCTGAACATATTCACCCCCAGCTCCTTCCAGATCCTACTCACCCTACTTTGTACAATGTTTTTTTTTTTAATCCACAAAATACATTTTGTTTGCTCATGTAGTTTTGTATATGGGGTCTTCTCTTGAACATGATCAACCTAGTAGACATAGTAGACATGGCACCTCTAAGGAGAACTGAATATCCTCCTAGCAGCTCCTTAGTTTGGGGTAAGGCTTCATATCTGCACCTCTCTCCATGCTGGAATTTTATCTGACCTGCACATGGGCGGGGCTTGTGCACACCTTAGGAGTAACAGCCCTAGTGCACTGGAGTCCAGTCCCATTCTTCTTCCATCTTCTGCTTCTCATCCTGAGACAAGAGCCCCAGTGACATGCTCCTGCAGCCATAATCTTTACTGTGACTTCCTAGCCAGGATGAACTCTTCCTTAAACTGTGAGTCACAGCAGTAGCGAAGTAATTCTTGCAGGCTTCTAGCTTGCTCTTACTTCCAGAACTCCATTTCAATTGAACCCTATTTCTGCTTATCTCTTTCTTATCATCTCTTCTCTATTCTGTACTGGGCCATGTTCTTGGTGTACTTTACAGACCCGCCTTTTAGGTAACCATCATCCTAAACATCCTAAAATTGAATCCTTTTTTTTTTCCTTTTTTGTTTGTTTGTTTTTGGATTTGTGTGTGTGTGTGTGTGTGTGTGTGTGTGTGTGTGTGTGTGTGTGTGTGCATGAATGTGTATGTTTGTCAAATGCACACACACTTATCTGTAGCCTGGTCAGTCTTTGTGATTCTCTGCCCTCATCCTCCTGAGTAGCAGGTGTCTTAATACTTGATATAATCATAGTATTAACTTCTATGTCTTAACTCTTGACATTTCTATTTTATTGATTTTTCAAGTTTACCTGTATAGTTTTAGCATCTTAATTATATTATAATCCTTTCTTTTTGAAAATAAAAACAATTAACTTAAAATACTAAGTGTAACCATTTTATATTCTAACAAATCTCATGTCTAACATTTTTCCTTTGAAAATCTTTGTTATCATACATTTGTTACATGAAGAGATGATGACATTTTAATTGGAATAAATCGTCTATGTACTTTGATCAGTTTTGCCCTACTACCTTGGGTGTTTGTGATTTTGTGATGAGCTTTAATTCATTAGAGCTTCCTCTGCAAGTGTTCCTTGAGGGCTGGCTGAATTTTGCAAGGACAGCTTCATGTACTTTGCTGAGTTCTTGAGAACACAGCCAACATGGGACAGCTCTGCTAATACTACTAATAGTACTTTTTAAATTACCCAGTTGATATGAATTCAGTCTGCAAATTCTTGTTTTCAGATCTATTAGGAATTATTAGTACACACACCCTTTCTCATAAATCTGTATGGCAAGTAATTATTCTTCCAATCTTTTTCTTCTTAGTCCTTTAATTGGAGTTTCAGCCACCTGAGATCCTAGGCAGGGACAATCACTTATTAGACCTGACTTTAACTAGTTTTGTTATTTCCTATTGTCGGTCCTCAGACGCAACCCAATGTACAAATAGAATTTTTGCGCTTGTCTAAACACTAGTAAATATTTTCTGAGTGATATTTCCACTTCCCTGTCATCGTCATGATTTCATTAGGGCTTTCCTTCTAAATCGGTCGGGTCAGTGCATATTGTTCGCTGAGTGCCTGAAACAAAACGCTGATTGGGTGTCAGTGTTTCCTTCTTAAGCTAGGTGGCCTGTGTGTCTGGAGTCACACGTGCAGTCTGCCAGTAAAAACATATATGATCTCTTCTTCAGTAAAAATGAATCATTTTCTACTTTTAACATAATAACTGTGCCTGAAGATGAATCCGGTTTATTTAGCAGAATTTTGGTGTCTCTTCTATTTTCTGTTTGATTGCTGTTTCTGACTCCATGAAAGTCCTCCAAGAGAACAGTCTATCTGGAGTCTGTGATGCCTCTGACAGCTTCAAATAATGCTTTCTACTTCCTGGAAGGAGATAAAATGAAACTTAGAATGCAAAGATTATGTAAGGCCATCAATTCATGAGGTTGGTTTTGGGATTATTTTTACTTGTCTGCTTATTTTTTAAGTTGCACCCATTTATATTTTACTTTTCTATTAAGTAAGTAAGGCATAAAATCATCTCAATGTCCCACGTGAGAAATATATTTGTGTTTGGATGTCACCATGAGTTTACAATTTTTGTTCAGGGAAAAGCAACAAAAACAATACCTGTGTGTACCACTTTTGTTCATTTATCTACCATCCCGGGAGAGTAACTCCTGTGCATGAACCTAATCTCCATTGGGTCAGTGTCAGTTCTGGACCACAAAGCATTCACGTGTTTCAAATATTTCACCACAGACTGACATCTACATACAGATTAGCAATATTTAAATATTGGCAAAAGCTCTGGTAAAGGCTAAAGTGTCTGTGGAATTTTGAATAATTGCCTGATGCGCAAAATCAGAAATTTTATTCTCACTATTAAAAATATAATGAAAAAATTTAATTTTGGCTCAGCCTAAAGAAGGCAGGCAGCCAAATGACTGAGAAAACTCTAAAACATCTGAGCTCTGTGCAGTGGCTCATGGATGCCACAGTGTTTGAACAGTGTGTGCAGCAGCAACAATCTTAATCTGGCATTATCCAGGTATAACCCTATTAATAAAATGTAATTTATTCATACACCTGTTAATTTTTTTTCCTAGTCATTTGAATGTGATTTCATGAGACCACTGACAGTGGGTGTGATTCTGCTTTGAGATCTATGTATGTGTGTGTGTAAGTGTGTGTATGTGCACACAAGCAAATGTGCCACATGTGTGCAGATGCCCACAGAGGCAAAAAGAGAGCAATGGATCCCCTATTACAGGTGGTTCTGAGGGACCCAATATGGGTTGTGGGTATCAAGTTTGGGTCCTTTGGATTAGCAGCCAGTACTCCACACTGATGATTCTTCTCTTCAGCTATTTCTTCGTTGACGTTCACAATGTGTGGAGCTCGAACTCTTACAGTTTCTTTTTATTTATGGAGGATGTTGATGATGTGCCCTGACTTCTCAGTCTCTTTTGAGAGTTTTTTGAGGAATTTCCTGCTGTAACACCATGGGGTTGCCCCGATAAAGGCATGGGGGAAAAAAACCCAGAAAATTAATATTTAAGAATCAGGTTTGGAAATGAGAAATGTAAGGAAGAAGGCCAAACTCACTCTCCAATTTTCTGCTGAGGTGGTTGGCTTGGCTTTGTGAAGTAGCATTAGCTCTGAGGTCATTTGCTAGCTAAAGCATCATGATGTTGAAGACAGTTGCAATACAGCAAAGAGCGGTGCTAGAAAATACTGATCTTAACTGTAGCATCAATATTGTCAGTTCTGTTTTACTGGGTTCAGTGTGGTGCTCCTAAATGCTTTGACTTAGACTTTGCTGACCAGTCATGCTGTCCATAATTTGTTCAACACCATGTTTTCTAAATAAACACATGTTAATTAGTAGGAGCTGCCTCATCCTGTTCTAAGGACTGGCACTGAAATAGAGTTCACCACCAGGAGCATTCCAAGTGACAATGGGGCCTCAATCAATTATGAGCTGGAAATCTGATGGCTTTTGATAAGTTATCTTCTTTAGAGCTTTGCTTTCTTGGCCTGGGTGAGGTCAATATGTCTATTTAAGTCTGAACTCAAAGAAAATATGGAGTAGCTTCAGTAGCAAGAACTCAGTAGGTAAAAAGCCTGCCATACATGCATGAGGACCTGAGCTTGGGTCCCCAACACCCATGTAGAAAGTTGGGCATGACAGCATGCAATCCCATCACGGCAGAATAGATGGATGGGTCCCTAAAGCAACGTGGTGAGCCAATCAGCTTGCAGCATGATCTGCGAGCTCGCTGTATGTTCAGTAAGAGATCTCATCTCAAAAAGTAAGATAGAGAGAAAATGAGAAAGACTTGCCAGGTTTCTCCTTTCCTTGTTAGCATAGCCTTTGGTGTCATAGTTGTTGAGATTTTGTTGTAGGGAGCCATGCTGATGAGACTCCATGGTCATAACTTTCTGGCATGTCTAGGAGACACAGTCTCACAGCAAATTTCCCGTTCCTCACTTTTACTGCTTTTTGAAAAAAACTATGGAACTAAGGTGGAAAGGCCTGTGATGATGGCCTTGAAAGTTAAGTAAGCCATCATCTGTGGAGGCTGAACTAAAACCCGATTAAAAAAAAAATTAATCAGCTATCAACTAACGTTTCTATGGCTAGACAGATCAAACTCACTATATTCTTCTGAAGTAATTCTTCTGAAGAAATTTTCAGTCAATAAGACAAGTTGCCTGCTGGCAAAGATCACAGTAGGGATATTCATTATTGTCTACTGCCTCGAAATATTGCCCAAAGGATAGCCAGGGGCTGGAGAGTTGATAGAAGAGTGATATGCCTTTTGTCCTAAGGACTAATGCTACAAACAGAGCTTCTGCCTGTGGTGTCTAGCACACAGAATTCATTAGAAACTAATAGACTACCTACCCACAGTAATTATGGCAGACAACAGCCTATTGAACTCCCAAGTTGGCATCCATAGAAATTGGGCTACTAGAATAAAGGCCACCTTGTAGCTATCTCTCCTCTTAAATGTGTGTAATATCTCTGGATCCCAGTATGTCTGGTTGTGGGTATGCGAATGTAAGTGTGGTTGTCCTCAGAGGCCAGAAACGTTGGATTCCCATGCAGTTTGAGTTATAGGTGATTGTGAGCAACCTAATATGGCTGCTGGGAGCTGAACTTGGATCCTACACAGGAACAGCATGGGTTCTTAACCACTAAGCCATCTCTGTAGCCCAGTGCACTCATTTTAAAGCTACTGGCCTGCTTAGGTACTTCAATGAAGAAGAATGACTTTCATTCAGAAATCCCCTACTGAGGTGTTAATTAAGGATATTGGTAGCTTTTGTAGGGGCTTATGTCTTCTCTATGTGATTGGAGAGTTCTACAGATGCCAACTTATCATGTGGATGAATTATAATAGACACTGCTGATTTTCTATTAAATTCCTTTTTCTTTTAATAAATAGATTTCAATTATTTTTAGTATGTATTTACCAAAATGGTTCAGTTTCCTTACCTTATATACAGTTATTATGGTTGACCACTTGACAGCTCAACCAGTAGTCTAATAGGTAGGAAGCCCTAGAGAAAGCTTCTTTTCTAAATAAAGGATAAGGCCATTTTTTCCCATTGTTTTCACTGTTACTAGAATTCTTAGGGTCAGAGCTTTGACCCTGGCAGCTCTAACAATCTAGGCTTGGCCTCCTGCCCTCAATAGGCCCTTAAAACACACAAGAAACAGTAAAAAAGGGAAAAGTAAAAAGGAATAGTTGTCCAATATAGTTACATTGAAATTCAAGTTCTGTGAACCTCCAGAGTTCATTTCTGGATCTTGACATGAGGCTTAGATTAAATAGAAGACATGAGATACACCTAGCTAAGCCATCCTGGTCAATGTGTGACCCTGCCTATCATTGTTTGGACTCTAGCATCTTCTTTAAAGGAGTCTGATAAGTTGTTAGAACCGGATGAAGTCTCTTTCTAAACATAAGCTCCTCCTCTGGTTAGGGTCAGATACTCAACCGTTTTCTTCTCACAACATGAGATTGGGGGACAGAGGACTTTCATTGTCTTACTTCTTGGCATCTATTGTTTCAATGTTTTAATAGTCAGAGGGAAGGGCACAAGTGTCTCTAGAGTGTCTCCATTATCACCAGGATGGTGATATCACCTAGAAACAACACATAGCCATGTAATGACCATGTTTGTCAATGATATTTCGAATGCAGAACTGTAAGCAGACAAGGGGACTCTGAAAAAAATAAATTAAAAAAATAGAACAAGGGGCTCTTCATGGCTTCACAGGTCTTCTCGCATGCCTGACTTAACTCGACCTCTGCTTAGAACAAGTAGAACTTCCTCAACACTTCCTCAACACAGTGTTCTGATGCGTCTTTGTTTGCAGATGCATAAATTCTTTTTAAAAATTAGTTTTTCAATTTTATTTTATGTGTATGAGAATTTTTCCTTCACTTATGTCTGCACACCTCCCATGTACCCAGTTGCAGCTGAGGCCAGGTTGTCAGACCCCCTGGATCTGTGTGATGAGCTCCATGCAGGTGTTGAGAACCTAACCCTTGTTCTCTGCAAAATCAAGTGCTCTAAACTGCTGTGTCCTCTCTCCAACCCTAATATATTCTTAACAGGTCCACCCACACTTATAAACTGTAGGACAAAGGTGCATGTATCTTATTCGACCCAGAGTTCCAGGGATGTCAGGTCCAGGTTGAAACTTTAAGAAGTCTTACTTATTTTCCCTTTGCTCATTTGATCACTGGTCTCAGGACACTAGGCCCAGTGCTTTGCTTGAGATCGCTGTATCTGCTTTCATCAGTTGCTGGTTGAAGGTTCTGTGATAACAATTAAGGTATGATGGGGATGCCCACAGAAACAGCTGATCTGAGCTAGTGACAGCTCTCTGACCCTGAACTGATTGTGGGCGAGCCTACATAGGACCCAATTAGGCCCACTGAATGTGGGGGAGAATTGTGAGATTTGGACAGTCTGTAGGGTCACTGGCAGTGGGAACAGGAGTTATCTCCGGTGCTTGAACTGACCTCTAGGAACACATTGTTTTTGGAGGGATACCTTGCTCAGCGTAGATATCGCAGAGAGAGCCTTGGTCTTGCCTGGAAGTGAAGTATCAGACTTTGTTGACTTCCCATGGGAAGATTTACCCTTTCTGAGAAGTGGATGGGGAGGTGGGGTGGGGAGCAAGGTGGAGGAAGCAGGAGGAGAGGAGGGAGTGAAAACAGGGATAGCTACGTAAAATAAGAAAAAATTATATTAAAATTTCTTAATAAAAAAGAAGTCTTACATTCCTGCCTTTCTTCTGCTATGTTTTAAACTTATAAGAATACAACAAATGGACAAAACTGCAGATTTCGTTGTGAAAAATCTATAGCACGCTCATGTTGTAGTTGGATTATTTATTCTTCTTCCTGTTTTGTAGCCAGAGTGAGTGGTTTGTGTTTATGAGACTTTTCAATTACGTTCTTTTCCTTGCCCTCCTCCAGGCATCTTTTAGTAAAATTCCTAAGCAGTGAACGTGCTCCTCCTAAGAGCATTTCTAGTCTGAGGAGACATTGTGCACTCTTGTTTAAGAACACCACCATTATAGTCAGCCGTGGTGCAGATCCCAATTTTCCTGCTTTGATTTCATCAACCTGAGTAACCTCTTTATACTTTTTTATACTTTTGACTTATTTTCATGCCTCAAAAATGGGAAGCTAGCAAATGTCAACCTCATGTGTTCGTTTTAAGAAAACTGGAGAAAGTATAGAGAAGAATACAGCTCATTTTTCCCTAAGAAGTGTTAAACTTTTAAATACAGATGGGTTTTCTCCTTTAGTTGAAAGGGATCTAAATTCCATCCTAACTCTAACATTGAACAACGTTGCTAAATGGGTGAAAGTTGTGTCATGGCGCAGGGGAGGAATGAAGGAGGCGAACTCAGAGCAGAAATGTGCAAAAATATAGCAAAAGATAAAGAGACAGGTTCCTTGCAGACGTGTATATAAATGTTTGTGCAAATTTATTTTAATATTTGCTTTAGTTTTGGGGCTGCTAAGAACATGATAAATGGTATGACTTCATAATAAAAATTTACCGCTCAATCATTATCATTTATAAGAAAAAATAGTATATACATGATTACATATGCATGTATATTCATATATATATATATATATCAACAAGTTATGGTTTCTAATTTTCTCCTAAAATACTCCCCCAAACAAAACTGGAAAGGCATTTTTAAGTGTTTTTTAACATTTATGGAATGCATTCCTGGTTCAAAACATCTTGTATGTATTTTATTTAGTTCACCTCCAAGTAACTAACAGTTCCTTGTCTCCAAGTTGAAAATGAAAATTAAACAATGTGTACAGCTCTGCTCATATTTAAGTAGAATTGTTGAAATTTAAACCTAGTCCTGTAAATGACTCTGGGTTTTTCAATAGAATTCATAACAGAAAACAAGCCAGTATAGGTTTTAATTTTTTGTTGAAGCAAAGTATGGAAATAGTGCCTGTGGTATTAAGAGAATGGGAATATTTTTTATAATAGGTTGAACACCCAGAACAAAGAGATTTATGAAGTGCAATAGATAATGTATCTTAGAAACATTATGTGAACACATCTTCTTATAAATTAAATATGCATTAAAATAATTGCATTTGGAAAATATCTTTGATTAAACAAAGAAAGCTTAAAAACAAGCTGTGTAATAGCAGCAGGAACATTTATTTATTTAGTAATCAAGTTACTAAGTTGGTTCTTTCTGTTCGCTATTTCTCAATTCTATCATATCTTCCAAGGCAAAAGGCCATCAGCATAAAGAAAATTGCTATTTACTACAGATGACTGTTAACTGAACTTAAATAAACTTCAAGTATTGTCAGTTTAATAAAACTCTTCTAAAGTTACACATACCATAGGAATGCATATTTTTTATTCCAGTAACCAAGAAAGAGTATATTCCAAATGGGCATCTAAATGATAGCTACTCAAATCAACATTAGTTCTCGAGTCTCACAAAATACCTCTGTGAAGCAGTGAATAGACAGCTAGTAGATAGTACAAATATTTTCTAGGGCCCCCGATCAGCACCAGTACAAGACACTATCTGTGAATGAATTTTGTTAGGAAACATACTAATGGTTTTGGAATGTCACATTTTAAACAATCTTTTTATCATTCTGGTGCAGGAGAATAGTCTGTATTCTGTCAATCATATTTTAATAAAACGCTGATTGGTCAGGTAGGAAGTATAGGCTGGTCAATCAGACAAGAAGTAGAGGTGAGGTAATAAGAACAGGAGAAGGCTAGGAAGGAGGAAGCTCCCTCCTCCTCCTGCCCAGACCACAGAGAAGCAAGATGTAACCTGCCCCGCTGGAAAAGTTACTGAGGCACATGGCTAACACAGACAAGACTAATGGGTTAATTTAAGCTATAAGGGTTAACAAGAAGCCTGAGCTAATGGGCCAATCAGTTTATAATCTTATGGAGTCCTGTGTGTGATTTTCTTTGGGGTATGCCGGTTGTGGAGTGCCAGGCAGGACAGATACACCAACAAGTCGGCCCCTTATGTTACATCATTCCATGTTATATATATGTAAATTTAATCTAAAATATGTTAAAGATTTTTAAAATTTATAGTAAACTAAAGTTTACATTAAATGTGGATAGTATGTACCTTTATATCCTCTGTTTTAATTATTGATTGATTGATTGATTGATTGATTTTGGTTTTTTGAGACAGGGTTTTATTGTAACTATTGAGCCTGTCCTGGACCTCTTGTAGATCAGGGTAGCCTTGAACTCACAGAGACCTGTCTGCCTGCCTCTATCTCCTGAGTGCTGGTATTAAGGCATGTGCCACCACTGCCTGGCTGTTTTAATTTTTTAAGACAGGTTCTTAGTCTATAGACTAGGCTAGCCTGGAAGTCACTGTATAGTCCAGGCTCGCTTAGAACTACCAGTCATATTATGTTACCATTCAAATATATACACAGCAATAACTCAAAAGTTGTTGACAGGGGCTACAGAGTGGTGTCAGAGGTCAGAGGCCTGCTCCTGTCGAGGACCTGGGTTCAAATCCAAGCATCTACATGGCAGTTCACATGGCAGTTACACAGGTAACTCCAGTGCCAGGAGCTCCAATGCCCTGCTCTGTCTTCCGTAGGTGTCACTAACACACACACACACACACACACACACGGTGCACAGACATGCATGCAGGCAGCACCTAAAGAGGCCTGCTACTTCTGTGAGATCAGAGAGCACCAGGAAGAGGAGGCCTCTGATTTCAGCATGTCAGAAACAAGGTCAAATCACAAAGAAAACGACCATCACTCCAAGAGAAGGAGTCTCTACCAGGCAAAACTTGACTCTTGATCATGAGGCTATGAAGCTCACCAAAGTAGAGCAGCAAACACACTTGGAATGCACTTGGTTTTATTCTAAAAAAGGTAGTGTCTGTGTCTTTATCCCCATTGATTGGTGTCTAACCTTACAGAATTTTGAGATTGACTAGTCTTTCTTTCTTTCTTTCTTTCTTTCTTTCTTTCTTTCTTTCTTTCTTTCCTTCCTTCCTTCCTTCCTTCCTTCCTTCCTTCCTTTCTTTCTTTCTTTCTTTCTTTCTTTCTTTCTTTCTTTCTTTCTTTCTTTCTTTCTTTCCTTCACCCTTCTTTTCTTTCTTTGAAACAGTGTCTCACTACGTAGAAACTTACAGAGATCACCTTGCTTCTTTCAGTCCTGAGAGTAAAGGTGTGGATCACCAGCCTTAGTTATCAGAACTACCTCAGATAGTGAACAAACTGGAACCTCTAAAACAACCTAGAACTTCAGCCCTTTTGACCACCAGTTTTGGAATGAACATTCTTCGAAAAGGTAGCTGCATTCTTATGTTAATTAGAGTACCACTGGCTTGAGGCAGTCAATAAAATAACCTGATGATGGCAGAAAGGGAGCTGCAAGAATGTGAAACGCTAGTCAATGGATACTGACTTGAAGCTAGACAGCAGGATGAAGTTACACTGCAGCACAGATGACCATATATAGACATATGCGTATGTGAATATAGGTACAAATTATGCTTTATCCATTTCAAAAAGTAATTGAAAAGGGCATTGCATGTTGTTGTGGTAAAGACTCATCACATAAGAGGATGATGTGGGAAGATTGTAAGGGCCAGAGGTAGTAGATATCTGCAATGAAAGAGTATGTACCAGTAATGATAGGACTGAACTCACCACAGCTATACCACATACTCAAGACCTATACAAAATCAAGTCAACCAAAATCCCAGCCTAGAATAGTGAAGGGATTATGAAGCCTCATTTCTAGCTGAGTCATTATTGTCAATTGGCCACTGCAGTACCCAGGGTCAGTTTTCTTCAGGAATGTGTTTCCAGAAGCACCGTACTTGCCCCAGTGGATGGTCCCACAACAGTGACCGTATTGGCAGCACTATGTGGGAGTCATGGGTTAAAAACAAAACAAAATAAAACCCAAGAGGAGAGGAGCATAAAGAGATTGTTGGAGAGATATAGTGGGTGGATTTGATCAAAACACAATATATCCATATATGAAACTGTCAAACAATAACAAGGATTAAACAACAGAGAAATGATAGATGACTGTAACAGGAAAGATATTCTTAATCTGATTACACGGTGTATGTATGAATACATCCCAAGGTCCCTAAGTTAATTTGCACAACTTGGTGGTTTTACATGTCACTCAAAATGAATTTAATTTAAAACTGACAGCAAGAGACAAGCAAGGTAACAAGTTCTTTGGAATCCCAGCTGTTTGAGAGACTGGAACAGGAGACTGCCTTGAGTTTAGGAATTTGAGATAAGTATGAGCAACAAAGAGAGGTATCAGCTAAAAATAAATAGATTAATTTAAAGAGAATATAGTTAAATATTCTTAATCAAAGATCCATAAACACAGGTTTAACAGTATTCTTGTGTGTGTGTGTGTGTGTGTGTGTGTGTGTGTGTGTGTGTGTGTGTGCTACTCGAGATTGAACACAGAGTCTGTGTACTCCACTGTTATCCCTTAAACCTGGACTTTATTAATTATTTCCAGAAATCTATGAACCACAGAAATTGTATGAAAATGTATTAATATACCTAAAAATTGCACTTTTATAAGGCTTTCAGGAAACTCTCTAGCCTGTGCTACCTAGAAAACCTTAGAAGCATAAACGGAGGGAGTGCAGAGTAGTAAATTCAACACGTATCACTGACACATCTATTTTAAGTGAAAGGATTATCATTTGAAGATTACTGTCAGAAGTGTATACACAATGGAGGTTTGTTCTGCTATATCCAATGGCCTTCCATAAATTATGCGTCTATGAATGTACAACCTGACATATTAGTGGATGTTGCTGCTGTCATTTATTTTACCATCTATAAATTTGAATTTCCTCAATTTTCTGAAAAACTTAAAATTTCACCTCCAATTTATCTTGAGTTTGACCATTAAAAACATGTTTCAGGTTTATATTTTGAATCTTAGGTTATTGCTCAATGTCAGACAAATGTCAACAATTATATAAGCTTCATTTTTTCTGAAAAAAAAAAAGCAGCAACTTCCCAGATCGTAGGCTATGACACAAATTGAACTTAAGGTCTAGATTTTCATGAGTACTAAGAGTTGCAGGTAACATTTATTGAGCATTTGCTGCAAGTCAAAATTTTGCTGCTAGTTTTATGAAAATGTGTTCATTTGATTCACACAAAAGCTCTGGATATGGTATTGCCCCCCCCCCACCCCATGAACTCCACACATGGAAGAACTGAGATTCAGGAACCAAGATTCTATGGACTGTAATTTTATTTTCTGAGCCTATTTATGTATTTTTGTGACTCATTCCCCTTTAATTCTTATTGCCTCAAATAATATTTGGTATTGAATCTCCCAGCTTCTTTCTCATCTTTTTTTTTTTTTTTTTTTTTTTTTTTTTGGTCTTTCTATACCACATTTGATGTCTATTTTCTAGTAAATTGTTATCGCTGGTAGAGATCACTGAGAAGCCTTCCATGGGAGTGCAGCTTCCCCTCTCTCCTTTACCTCCATTTAGGTCAAGTGCCCTTCAGAACCCCTTGTCCGAAGTTGCGGTGGTTCCCATTACACTATGACAGGAGGGAAGAGAACAGCAAAACAGTCCAAGAGTAAAAACGTTGTGACCTTGAGAACAGCTAGAAGGTCAACCATCTCTAATTGAGGCTACTTTTGTTCAGCCCATGACACAGAGGTGTCTATGTGGGGAAGAAAAGCTGAAAGTTCAGTCATCAGAAGCTTCTCTATGAAGAGAAAGCTCAATGGACAACTCCAGCTGTCTGCCACGAGTTCCCTAATCAATTTTTGGTCGGTGACATGATGGATTGGATACTATTCCTGCCTGTTGCTCTTGGCTCTTTTGTCTGGAAGTTTCACCAGAGAGAACAATCTGATCCACCCTGGAATCCTTTTATCAGAAAAAAATGCTAACTAACTGCCTTTACAGGGCTTTCCAAGTTGATTTCTGATGAATGTTTTGAGCACCTGATTTGATGCTTTGTTATCTGTCTATCTATCTATCTATCTATCTATCTATCTATCTATCTATCTATCTTTCTATCTATCTTCTATCTATCCACCCATCCATCCACTCAACCTCCCATCCATCCATCTATCCATCCATCCACCCATCCATCCATCCATCCATCCATCCATCCATCCATCCATCTATCTATCTATCTATCTATCTATCTATCTATCCATATCTATCTACCTAGTGTTTGCCACTTATTCTTTAGTTTTGGCTTGCTGTATGCCAGAGTTAGTTTTAGCTGTCATCATAATACAAACCTAGAGTTACCTAGGAAAAGGGATCCTCAATTGAAGATATTGCCAGGATAAGATTGATCTACAGCCATGTCTCTGGCATTTTCATAACTACTAAAGGATACAACGGGTCACAGCCCACTGTGGGTGATGTTATTCTGTGGTAGGTTGGTCTGCTCTATGAAAACGATAGGTGAGCAAGCCCCAAAGAAGCAAGCCAATAAGGCGCGTTCCACTGTGGTCTCTACTTCAATTCCTGCCTTCAAGTTCTTGTCTTGCATTCTGACATTGGTTTTCCTACTTGAAGGACTATAACAAGCTATAATAAACCCTTTTCAAGTGTTATCTTAACAATAGAAAACTAGCTAAAGAATTCTATAATTAATAAACTCATTTATTCCTTTACCAAAGTATGACTTTTGTAGAACTTCTGTAGACCATGCAGAATACCACCAGAAACAGTGAAATTCCTAGGGACAATTGCAACCTTCCCTTCCTTTTCCTCCCTCATTAGCATTCAGACTCATTCCAAAAATAGCACACAGTTTTTGTGTTTTTCTGTTTGTTTGTGAGTTTTGTTTTGTTTGAGACTGGGTTTTTTTTTTTGTATAGCCTTGCTGTCCTTGCCCTAGCTCTATAGAGCAGGCTGGCCTTGAACTCACAGAGACCCACCCATCTCTGAATCCTGAGTGCTGGCTTCAAAGGCATGCACCACCATACCACCACCCAGCTCAAATAAAAATCTTCAAAACACGTGCAGTGATATTCAGCCTACCTCACTGCCCTCGTATGGTGACTCATCAAAATTTTCCACCAGGGTGGAAAACATAGCTTGTTTGTTAGCTCACTTGCTTGCTCCTCTTCAGGACATTTGCTTCTTATTCCAATGAACTATTTTGAATAACAAGATTCCAATCAAGTTTAGTGGGGCTCCTCCTAGTATTTTTATCCTGACTCTTGCTACAACTTGGGACATCTAAGCCAAAGTGCTAAGATCTCAGGGTGGACATAATCTTAGGGCCTTCACCCCTGCCATTCATTGGACTCTTCCTTTTGACACCATTGGAGTATTCTGGTCATTTTGTAGCTGATCCATGAGGGAAAGGGGAGAAAATATTGTTCAGAACTCCAACAGATTGGTTATTTTTTTTTAACTTTCATGATGTTCAAACACAATTTTAACAGACTTTCTGTTACTACAATTTTATACTTCAGCACATATGTGAAAGATAAAACAAACCTCTGACTGACAGGACCTTGAATGTTCTTTATTCTACCAATTTCATACCTGTCTCACTTTCTTCTCTCACTCTCAACAGCACTGGCATTGAACTAACAAGTATCAGCCTTTTACTTTTCTTCATATAGTTTCATTTTCTCCTGAATGATCTGACCAAGGTCCTCAGCTGTCCATTACAAATAGAGCCAAATAAAATATATACTTTATTCATTACGCATTTCCCTTGATAAAATTAAACAGATCATATACATTATTACATGATTTTTTTAAAGATTAGCAATCAAATATGGCACATTTTACTAAATAAAATCAATAAACGATATCAAAGATATCTTGGACATCACAGTTAACGGTAAAACAGTGTCAATCAAAAGCATATCTCAGTTATCAAATACCTATGTATTCTTAGCATGAGGACCTGGACTACTCAAGTCCTAGATTACTGAACATAGTATTTTGTCTAGAACCATCCTCCAACATAAATCTTCTGCTTTCAAGTTCTCCCTCACCTTCAGAAAATACTCTTTTCACCCTTACATCTTCAATCCCCCCATATAATTATACAAGAAAATGAAATGATGTCTCTGTTGCTAAACGGAAAATGTCTGCCTTATTTGATCTCTTCCTAAATTTTCCTTGGGGGTTCTTTTTGTGACAGGCACAGTAAGGGCCCTTCATGGTTGCTTCATCTTTTCTAACCCTGCTACTCATCTTAACTAATCATGCCTTTTAGGCCTTTCCCCCTCTCCTTTTTCTTTTGAAAACTGAAAATAGGTTCCTTTCTTTTACAATATATCCTTACTACAGTTTCTTTTCCCTCTGCACCTACCGATTCATTCCCATCTTCCCTCCCCTTTGGGAAACCAAATATGACAAAATACATTAAAATAAAATAAAAATCATCACATCAAGGCTGGACAAGGCACCCCAACTGTACAAAAAGAGCCTCAAGAAAAGTCACAAGAATCTTTTCTATCTTTTTTATTTGGTTGGTTTTGGATTTTTTTTTCCTTTTATTGAAATATGTTCTTTTTTTTTTTTGTACAATATAGACCCATCTCTTCATTCACATACTCGGGAGTCCCATACAAATAAAAAGCTAAAATTTGTAACATATGCAGAAGATCTGGTACAGCCTAATGTGGGCCTTGTATTTGCTCCTTTAGTCTTTGTGAGTTCATATGAGCCTTGCTCCATTGAATCAGAGTTTCTTGTTCTCCTAGTGTTTTCCACCTCCTTTTCCTCAGAGTTCTCTGAGCCCTGAGGGGAGGGATTTGATGGTGACATCTAATTTAAGGCTGTATGTTCCAAAACAATCCCCTCTTCTCTCTTTCTCTCTCTCTTCCCCTCCATCCCTTCCTTTCTCCATCCCCCCCGTGTGTGTGTGTGTGTGTGTGTGTGTGTGTGTGTGTGCTCAGTGTCTAATTGTGGGTCTCTACATCTATTCCCATCTGCTGCAAGAAAAAGATTCTCCGAGGATGACTGAATAAGGTTCTGATCTATGAGTAGAGATGAATTAGTATGTGCTTTTCTAGATAATCATTTTTTTCTCATCTTTGATTCCTCTGACTTGGAACAATGGTCATCCCTCAAAGATTCTATAAGTTCTTATTTTCTACCAAGTGCTGTTTTGGAAGTGAAAGTAGGAATAGGTAATGTTTTGTACAGGATAAAATTATAAAATCCTGATCGTCCTTGAACCATAGAGTTCTTCTGGTGGTTCTGATTCCTGCTTAGAGCTTTGCCTTCAGAAGTGGCCCAGCTGGAGTGTAATCCAACTACTTGTCATTCTGAACACATGATCAGTTCTGTTTCCCTCAGCATTTTATCTTTCAAGATTCTATTCCTTTGTCTTCACCACAGTCTGTTTGTTTCTCAACACCTTGCTCATCTATCTTGTCCTTCAGAACATCCTCTGTAGCTTCCTATAGCATTCGCAGAACCTTTTCTGAACTCACCACTAAGTTATAACTACTTGATTTATCCATCTTTCCCATCTGATTTGGATGGTAAGAACCAGGACTATTTCTATTTTTATCTTTGTACCACTTCAGCTATTAAGATACCTATTGATTGACAATGGCATACAGAAGTAATAAATACATGGAAGGCATTTCATAAAGGATGTGTCTTCAATTCCTCATTGAAGAATGATGGTAAAATGTCAGTACCACTAGGGGGCATAGAATTATAACACAACTTTCCAGTACACTAGCTCACGGGAGATTTTTCTTCACTTCTGTATCAACTTGACTCTTTCTAACTGTATGAATCTTGAAATAATGTAATGATTCCATTCAAATTACTTCCTCGTGTAAACAGCATCTAAAAAAGATGCTAAGACTGGCATAGTAACATGCTAGAATAGGCTAGTGAAACAAACAGGGTTTCATTAATGAAACTGAAGTGTTAGGAAATAGATCAAAATATAAATATGATGTCAGAACTTTAATACCATGAGACTTAGAACTACTTTAAAAGTCTCAATAAAAATTAAGATCTCAGTAAAAATATCTACATAAGGAAACTCTATTTTCACAGGAAGACTGAAGCTATTTCTTGTTTTTAAATATAACCTGAATCTTGGTTTTACAACATATACTGTGGGTTACGGTTAAAACCAAATGAAATAATGATTCAAACTGGTGTGAGTAATGCTGAACCACATAATAAACACTTAAAATTATTTTGCTATGGCAGTGTTGATCAGGACAATATTTGGGAAGTTCTTAGAAAACTAAGATAGTTGCTGAAATGACAACAGTGAGCCCTTTGAAGCCCTACACTTGAGCTACCTTACGAAACCCCTCTTCACAGCCACATATGTTCTGTTGAAGCAAAACCACAGTGTTCACCTCAAACGGAGTGAGGCATAGTGTATTCTGGAGCCAAATAAGAGAGGCCATGGCCTGAGAACACGGACTTAGATGACTCCAAATATCACAAACCAATATAGTAACAGCTTCATGCTTTTGTTGTTGTTGTTGTTTTATAGGAATGGGACAGAAACAAAAGGGATAAGTTAAGTCATTTAAAGTCGACATCAGTGGAAATATCAGTTATTTCAGGAATATCAACAAAGCCAAAACACCTCTGCTACAGGCTTCTGATGTCATCTGATAACATTCTTAACCTTTGGGATGGTGGAAGCTAAAAAGATTTTACCTGAAAGTCAAAAGAAAGTTATGTCAAACACAGAGCTGTCAATAAATTACAATCGAAGGCACTAGGAGAGCCCAACAGACCTGCAACATTCCAGTTCTCCACCACCAGAGAATTTCCAGTCATTCTACCAGCCTGCAGAATGTTCCGTACGGGTGTGGTTCCTTTCCCAGCACTACTTTTCACACCTCCTACATTCTTCCTGTACCCTCAGGCCAGGTTGTTTTCAGGTAGTCATTTCTCTTTGACAATGCTGTGCAGGCCTCAGAGGCTGATTATAAGAACCTCCAGTGGTTTGTTCAGCCTCAGGTAGTCTCTGACATTGTGCTGGGTTCTCTGGCAGCAGCTTGTTGGAGAAACATCTTAAGAAGTTTCTGTCATATCTCTTAGAAACAATTATCCTGGTTTAACAAAAGATGATACTTTGGTACACCATCCTGGCATTTTTAATACATGAAAATAAGTTTACTGAGTCAGTGGTTATAATGATAAATATCTAAAAAATTCAGTAGAGCTGCTACGCTTATTGGCTTGCTTATGTATTGCCCCAAAGGAAATGAAAGCTAAAAAGAAGGGTGATCTAGTTTAAAGGGCTCTCTGTTCAAAAGATAGGGGGGTTGGGACTGCCTCCGCGCCTATTATTATGATTATGCTTTGTGCAAGGCGCTGATCAACCATGAGGTTCTAGTATATTTTGTTAGTAAGTTTTCTTACTTTTCTAAGTTTTTCAACTTCCTTTATCATGGCTACTCTCAATGGTAGCCAGGAATTTCACACCAGCACATCTGTATCCCTGGAGAGCACCACACAAGCTGATCAGCGCAATCTATGTGACTTTGATGGTGAGTCTATGCTGTGTTGAGAGGATTAAGACAAAGGGTCATAAGGGTGATTGTGAAGATAAAGAAAAGGAGGAGTATAATGGAGTCTCTGGCCTTTGACTGAAGTCCATAGCTATTTAATTTGCCTTTTTTTTTTTTCCAAGTGCTAAAACCCTTAAGTGCATCTGTTGCTTACATGGGTCATTTCTAATGATATTCCGGAGTACTGCTCTGAAAGAAAATAGAACAGAACAGAAAACACATTGGTATGAAATATTTTCTAGTTACTATATCAAACTGAAAGCATCTCTGAATAGAATTTAGAGAATTTACTTTCCAAGGTCACACAGGAATAGTTGAAAGCAAAACCTTTTTTTCTTCTTTTCTTTTTTCTGTTTTGTTTGTTTGTTTGTTTTTGTTTTTCAAGATAGGGTTTCTCTGTGTACCCCTGACTGACCTGGAACTCACTCTGTAGATGGCTGGCCTTGAACTCACAGAGATCAAGTGGTAGGAGATCACAGAGATCCTCCTACCTCTGTCTCCTTAGTGTTGAGATTAAAGGCATGTGCCACCATCACGGTTAAAGCAAAACCATATTAAAGGATGAGGGACTGCCAGTCAACCCAAACATTCTATACTAGCAATTAAAACTGGTTTTTAAACAAATGATTCTCTGGACAGGCCTGTTTCCTCTTATGTATAATCCCAGCAATCAGGATACAGGGATAATCACCAGTTAGAGGCCAACCTAGTCTAAATATGTAGCCTTAGGATAACCTGGGCTACAGAGCGAGATCCTATTGTACAAAACCAAAATGAATGAATGAATGAATAAATAAATAAATAAATAGATTTATCATGTACCCTTACCATTACTTCTTTGGAATATTTTAATGTAATTACTGTTCATGAAATATATGTTACATTATTTTATACACGTCTCACTATGCCTACTCTCTATACTGTTACTTCAGCAAAAGAAAGAATAGTTTCCTAGCAACACCCGTTTTCATAGGAATAGTGACAATAATAAAACAGTTTATTTTCCTCCAAGTTGACTTTTGGCTATCAAGGGAAGTTACTGGATAGCAAAGAAAGCATGACAGAGACCAAGGCCAAGCAAGAGGTCTCAACAGACCACTTGATCTTTCTTTCCTGGAAATGGATGAGCAGAATGGTTAGTTGGGGTTTGCACCTAGAACAGCCCTTTCCAGAGGTAGTAGGCAATGCTGTAGACACAGCCCTGCCCTGTGATGTTTGGTCCATTTGCTTGGAGCTGGAGAATGGGTCCTGTAACTGGGAGACAAGGATGCTGGGTTACAAGTGCCTCATCCAGGAACTCCTGCTGGATACAACAACAGACTCCCTTCTCTGGGTTTGTAACTAAATGGATCACACTCAGTAGAGACAGCTATAACCCTTACTAATCAAAGCTGTCCCTACCACCCTCCCACCCCAGTTTAATGGCATTTTCAGAATAGCCATCAGAGCTTCCCTGGTCCATTCCTGCATCCAAGAAAAGCATCATTTAGAAGTTAGGCAGCTGACTTCCTGGAGCTTGCTGGAGGGGAAACATGCTCTGGTGTCCTGCCTTTCGGAGATTTCCTGCTGCATGTGGGGCCCGGCCCCCGAGTGAAGCGAAGGTGATCTAACCACAGAAGTAGAAGCTTACAGCAAAGAAAACAGCTTCGTTAAAGGGAAGTGGCCTTTTCATTTTCCTATTTTCAGAAAAACTAAGATCTTTCACGTTCAAAGCGTGCACACGAGTCATTTTAAGTCTCTACATCTTTCACCCTGAAAGTCCCTGCACAGAAACTCCGTGGGGAGTCTAAATATAGCTGCACCGAACTCTCCCCGCCTTCAGCCAGGGTCTCCGTGCAGCTCTAGGATTGCAGAGCTTATTCCAGGACGCTCTCTGCATTTGCCTTGAATAGCAGGGCGCGGAGCAATCTCTCTAGCACCTCCACGGTGTGTGGGTGTGAAGTGTATTAGGGGAAAGCAGGAGTGACTCTGGGTGTTGGTGCTCGGCTCACAGTCACGTGGTATGGCTGCCAGCTGCACAGAGCTAGGAGTTAGTAGAGACTACTGCCCGGAGCCTTTAAGGAAAGCAAGGTCTTGCTGACTCTTTAGGGAAGGGTCTTCACAAAGCAACAACGACAAAAGTAAAAGTAAAACTTTCAGCTGACGCTTTGGCTGCTATGAGCAGTTGTCCGTAGGCGTGGGTGTAAGCACGCACGGTGTGTGTGGGGGGAAGGGGGTGTTGGTAGAGTATTATCTGCTAAGGCTGAAACAACCCGAGATAGGATTGTTTTTTGCCTTAGGATTGCTAAATATTAAAGAAAGCGAAAAGGGCACACGGAATAACCACCTTGCTACTGTCTACCACAGCTTTCTGTTGAAAGCCTAGCTCAGTTGAGCTTGGTGATTTTTTTTTTTTTTTTTTTCATATTTGGGAGGAAGGCTGATCTTTCGGAAGTAGTTCCCAAGCCTGGCGTGCTCTCAGTTTTCCCAACCCAGGCTGAAGCTATTGTTTAATCACTAACAATGTTTTTGAAAGCCAGCATCTCCAGCCAGCGGCACCTTGGCTTCACTCTCAGCCAAGAGCGCGGGCTTTGGGGCGCCCATCTGTCAGAGATGGTATGAGACCCAGTCAGTGGTTCCCCTTAACAAGTCTCTAACCTTGTAAGCATCTTGGATGAGAGGCAGGTCCTGTGCTCCCCACTCTCTAGGATCCCTCTCCCACTCCTTGGGGACGCCACCACTGCTGCTGAGACTTAAAGCAGTTTTGTGACTTTCTCCCACTTAAATGGAAATTTCTTGATTTTCCCAGGCTTCTCTGTCAGGAGCCGCATGGCAGCTCCCTCACCGCAAAGGAACAGCTCTGGAGTTTTACGCCCTCCCCACACCCCATCCCTGGGGATGGGAAGGATGTTCCGTGACTCTCGGGCATGCTGTCTAAGGCTAGGATGGAAAGTCACAGCCTGCAGGCTGGATTGAGTCGAGGGAAGCTGCTGGGTCCCTGCCTGACGGTCTCCGGGTGTGTCCATTGAATTGCGGAGGACTGGTCCCCAGCGCGGGAACCCAAGCGCCACTACCCGAAGCGTCGCCCCGCTGACCCGCTCAAAGGCTAGCCAGCACCTGGAGGGCAGGACCTGGTCGCTCCTGCCCACACCCATTGCGGGAGGATGGCAGGACCAAGCGTGGCATAGCGGCGGGAGAAACCCAGAGAACTGCTGGTCCAGTTTGTTCACGAGGTACAAGGCGGACTTCACTCTCCGGACAGCTCCAAGCCTCAGGAAGAACCCACCCAAACTCCAGCCCGGGAGATGGACTTAGGATCAGGCTGGTGTTCTGCGGGGGAATAGGATACAGACTAAGCCGACACGGACTGTGTGTACACGCGTGGGAGTGTGCTTTGGGGGCACCCCGCAACCCTTCGGCCCGGCCGACGGACCCTCGGAGAGGAGGGAGTGGCAGCCGGGGGACTAAGGGAGAGCAAGGGACACCTCTCAAAGTGACGCCCCCAACAGATCCGGATTTGGAATTGGTAGGAGCAGAAATCCGGACCTCCCGGGGGGCCTGCTCCGCACACCCCACCGCCCCCGCCCGGTGCCCAGGCACTGAGCTCGTCTGCCCCCAGGGGCGCCCCGTCGGTTGCGGGCTTCCTCCAGCAGACCTGCCCGCGCACATGAGGCCGCTGCCCCCGCCGCAGGCGCCGGCGCCCCCCTCGCGGTGCCGGTGGTGATGCCATGCCCCGCCACCACGCGGGAGGAGAGGAGGGCGGTGCCGCCGGGCTCTGGGTGAGGAGCGGCGCGGCGGCGGCGGCGGGTGGGGGGCGCCCGGGCAGCGGCATGAAGGATGTGGAGTCCGGCCACGGCAGGGTGCTGCTGAACTCGGCGGCCGCCAGGGGCGACGGCCTGCTGCTGCTCGGCACCCGCGCGGCGGCGCTCGGAGGAGGTGGCGGCGGCCTGAGAGAGAGCCGCCGGGGCAAGCAGGGGGCCCGGATGAGCCTGCTGGGGAAGCCGCTCTCTTACACCAGCAGCCAGAGCTGTCGGCGCAACGTCAAGTATCGGCGGGTGCAGAACTATCTGTACAACGTGCTGGAGAGACCCCGAGGCTGGGCGTTCGTCTACCACGCGTTCGTGTGAGTACCCACTCCCCCCACCCCGTGCGCCCCCAACCATGCCCACTGTGGGGGAGCCCCCTGCGCCTGAACCCCTGGGGTGTTCTTGGAACCCGCGCCCTGGCCCGAGGCGCGGAAACGCGAGCGCGGGCGCGCACACACACACACACATACACACACGTGGTGGTTTTTATTTCTTTGCACGTGTTCGCGATAGGGCCCTCTGGAGCCCTCCATCTCTCTTGTCCCACCTCTCGCACTTGTTCAGATTGAACCATTTTGCCCTATAACACCCATGAAACTGCCGATCAGTTCCAGATACCTGTGCGATTGGAGTCAGAAGCAGGATTTAGGCGACTCAGATAATCGGGAGCAATTAGGTCTTGACATACGTAAACTTAACTGAGTGGGGCGCCCAGGAGCTGGGAAACACTCTGGGAGGATGGGCACCCACCTGAGACTGGAGAGTGTATAGGAGAGGGATGGCGGTGTGGGATGGAGTGGAGAGGAGAAGGTGAAGGGTGGGTCCACAGTCAGCCCTAGAGGTCCAACACAGGAAGCTGCTACATGGTGGAGAAAGAGACTAGGTTTTAAGCGCGCCCGCCCGGAAACACGCCTGGCCACCATCACAGCTGTCACCAACGGAAAATCTGTCAGTGCATGTAGTCCTTGCAACAGAAAGGTGGCCTGAGTCTAGGAGTGCTTGCGGGCCATGGGAGCTCTGCTCCACTCAGTCGCAGCAAGTGAGGAACCGTGGGTTCGGGAACATGGACCACAGTGCCAAGGCAGAGACTCAAGTGTTCAGTTCTGACCTGGAGCAAGCAGTGGGTTCAGTTGGCATTTATGGCACTGAGACAAAGTGGTGTGTGTGTGTGTGTGCGCGCGCGCGCGTGCGTGTGTTAAGTAAGCCTTGCCATCTAGCAGAGAATGCTTAATGAGAAAATGATTGGAAGCAAATGTTTATTTTTCCCTTAGGCGTTAAAAACCTTTCAGTGGCTTTAAAGTTTACTACTGTTTTTCCCACAACGTCCATTCATTCGATCTCCTGTTAGAGTTAGGTTTATCTGGACCACTTACAGTCGTCTTTACGCCGTTACACCCTGTCTAATTCACTGTTTTTAAAGAACACTCATCTTTTTGCACCCTCCCCGTCCCTTCCTTTCTTATGTTAAAGCGAAATATATTAGCCTTAGGAGACCTTCAGAGAAAGTTGCAGGCACATGCTGACTGATTCCTTGTTTCTTACTTAGCAAAATATGTTTGGAACACAGAAAAATTCCTTCAGAAATGAAGCATGCCATCCTATACTTATCCCTCCCTTGGAATGAAGAATTGGCACCAACCCAGAATACTTCAAAAATAATCCTAACCGGAGAGAAGGGACTGGTTTTGTAAATAGGTGAACCTGAAATATGACCAGGTAGAACTCAGGAAATTGGTCGTGTCTGCACGCTGGGGCCCTGGTGTCTGGAAATTTTTACGGTTCCAGATTGATGTGAACATGTAGGATTAGGTGGACTATTCCCGTCAGCTCTCTATGTTTGCAAGGCACACACAGGGCATGTTGCATTGTATCATCATTGCACCCAAAAGTATAAGTCCTATCCGTTGTTGATGGAAGAGATGGACGGATTTAGATGTAATTAATGATAGGGAAACACCACTGACACTTGTTAAGCTCATATCCTTGGCTTGGTATTCAATTACTCTAGTACTTAATGAGCCTAATAAATTATTTTGACCTGTCAGAATATACTGAAAAATTTAGCAATGATGATACTTAATTTGCAGGAAACGTCCACAGTATGGATGATGATATTTTTAGAACATGCTCAAAATATTCATGACTTTGAGTTTTAAATATGATGTAATACATTGCATTTTATCAGGGTAAACTACACGTTATGGATTCAGAGAGGGCTTGACACAGCCACCATTGCTGAACATATTGATGTCTCCTAAGCATTGTTTATAAACATGAATGAAAATTTCTCAAGATACAATATTTCCTTTTTGATAGCTGGTTAAGTTGGTTATTATGGGCTTCTGGGACTTTTTACACGTCAACAAATGGCTGTTTTAAAGGGTTCTAGTTTTACGTTTTTGCCTGTTAGCCAGCTTTATCAGTGAATTAGGTGGTAAATAGTACGTAAATTTTGTGCTTGCCAGCACAGTGTTGCTAATATAAAGTTCTCCGTAATGCTTCTAAGAGCCTCGCGGCTGTAGGGTTGGAGCATTTCAGCTACATAGTGATACAAGGTCCACGTTAGCACACAATCAGAGTGGACAGAGTCCACTGGGAAGATGGCACCCAACCACTGCAGAGCCCAGGCGAAGGGGGGTAATCACTGCTTATGACTTTAAATGAGGTTTTGAATAGCCGGAATTTACACGTTAAATTAATAAAGCAAGGTTACTTTGAGCTGTAAGCCTAATAAGACCATTACAGGAAAGTATAAGAAAATAATTTCTAGTGAGTTGTAACTAACTAATGCCCTGCCAGCCTGGGAATCCTCAAATCTTCATTTAATAACGGTTTTTTTGTGGCGTATTAAGCTCTGTGCCAAGAACAAGTACACTGTGATTAATGAGGCGCTTCAGGGATGAATTTACTTGGTTAGCCTGGTGTTTCCACTGCCAAGAAGCGAGAGAAGTATGTTTAATATTATGCTTCAGGTAAAGAGAAATTTCTGTTAAAATATGTGAAAATAATTATTATAATGATATTTTAATGGCCTGAATGTGATCTTACGAGTATATAGCCCAGACTACTGGTAAGGATGCTGGCAAGAACAGAGGTGACCTGCTGCAAGTGACTTCTTTCTCTGAATTTGTGGGCCTTGGCGATCCAGGCACTTCCTGCTCTATCGGAGGCCCCCGGGCAGCGACGTGCTCTGTCTTCAGCTGCCACACAGTTAACTAGATGAGCTCTTAACATAGGAGATGATTTCTTTTTAAAAGAAGTGGTTTGCTTCTTTTAAATTGCCCT
This sequence comes from Myodes glareolus, assembly GCF_982192425.1. Taxonomy (NCBI): domain Eukaryota; kingdom Metazoa; phylum Chordata; class Mammalia; order Rodentia; family Cricetidae; genus Myodes; species Myodes glareolus. Next base: position 21,102,762 of record NC_142043.1, on the reverse strand, counting down.
TCTTTGGGGGAAATTGATAAGAATTATGATAGTTGCAGGAGTTCGTGATAGGGTTCCTAGCGTAAATTTGTGTCACTATGGCAAACATGGTCAGCCCTGAGGACTCTCACAGGAAGCCTAGTGAGATGCATCCATGCCGGCATATCATCTAGCATCACATTGCCCAGAGTATCTTTGCCTGATTTAGTACTGTGAATGAGAAGTCATACATACTTTGAACTAGAATATTCCACCAAAGCTAGGGACCCTGGAGTCATCCTTCCCCTCCCCTGCCCCCAAATAACCATTAAATGTTGCTCATTTGATTTGAAATATTTTTCCAGATATATCTCTTTCTCTCCTTTGCTGCTTCCTCTGCTGTTCCGGTTTTTCCCAACCTATCCTTCGCTGGCTGGTCACCTTCCTTCTATTTCCAATCCTGTAGCTGCCATCCTGACACAAGTATTATTAATAAAAGCTAAATATGATTATATCATTCATAGACTTCCTCATGTATGCATATTTGAACGTCTGAGGAATGTTATGATTTCCAAGTTAATGAGTCAAAGACCTCTGATTTCAAGGAGAGAAGGCATTTGGGTGAGGGTAAGCCTTTCAACAAGTGTGAAATGATGCTATCAGTATGATGACGGAAGAGATAAGTTATAAAGCTTCATGCAAAAGAGCAGACAGTACAGCTGAGACCAGAACAGCAGCAGTCTTCAAAGGAGAAGTCAGACATGGACTGACCTTGGACAATTAAGTAACCTATCTCAGGTGGACAGAACAGTGCAAATGAGCAATCTTGACGGAGACAATAGCTTTAGTGAAAATGTGGGGTCGTGGATGTGTTGTAACTGTAAGGATTTTAAGGGAGGGGGAACTGTGGTTGGTATGTAAAATGAATTTAAAAAAAAAAGAAAACAGAAAGAAGTCTTGCAGGATAAAGCCCTTTTCAAAAAGAGGATGGGGGGGCATGCACCCAATTTTTAGTAGTCTATGATGATGGTCGTGGAATCTTGTCTTTGTCCTATAGACTGAAGTAGTTAATGGATGGTGGAAATCAAGAGGATACATCTTAGTTTGGAAAATGAGTTGGGAGAGGGAATTTAAAATGGAGTTAGGACGATCTGTAATTTTCAGGAGGTAACAATTTTACAAAATTTCCTTTTTTCCTACTATAGTTTTTTTTTTATCGAATTCATCCTGAAAATGTCTGTTGGTTCTCTGTGTGCTGGGCTGCTGAAAAAGGGAGAGATGATTGCATAGAGAACTAAGGGAGTAACTGGGGGATAAAAAGAGATTCAACCAGCACTGTTTCTTTCTCTTCTAAAATTCATTCTTTGAGACTTTCGTACAATATATTTTTATTATACCCACTCCCTATTTCCCCCTCCAGCTCCTCTCAAATCTCCTCCCACTTTCCCATCCTAACTTCATATCTTGTTCTTTAATAACCCACATTAAATTCATGTATTTAATAGCATGAATTTAATAACAATTCGTGTTGCCTGTTTGCCACCGGTGTGGGACTATCCACTGGCATATGCACAACCTAAGGAGGGGCAAGACCCCCAAACAAAATGTTTCCTCCCCTACTGGCCAACATCAACTCTTCAGTTTGGATGGGGCCTTGAGAACCCATCGTGATCCACGCTGGAACATTGTCTGGTTTGATCTTGTACAGGCAACCACCACTGATGTGAGTGTGTCATGTCTGGAAGGTGCTATGTCATGGTGTAATAGGTTCTCCTAACTCCTGACCCTTAGAATTTCTGTGCGCCCTCTTACTTGATGGTTCATACCTTTGATGGATAAGGGGAGAGGTGTGATACACCTGTCCCATTTAGGGCTGAGTACTCCAGTCATTTGTTTAAAAAAAAAATGTTAGAGATACAGAATTGATTGCAAGTTTTCACTCATCTGAGGGGTCAATGAAGATGATTCCAGCCTGTGGTTTGGGAAATAGCAGTATCATTCAGTAATTTATGTGGCAAACCGTGAAGACTCAAGTTCCCAGGAATATAAAGAGCTCAAATTTGCTCAAGTATGATTTCTGATATGCTTAGTTATTTGGGTGACAATTGGAAGGCCTGGGAACAGGAATCCAGCTTATGTCTTGTCTCATGGACTTTAGGTAGGCAACCCCTAGTATTTCAAGCACACAAAAGTCACATGGGAAAATACTTTGAAGGAATCAATTAATTGAAAAAAAAATCTTGAGGTTAATAGAAATGTCTTGATCCTATACCTAGATTATGAAATCTTTATCAGCCTGTGACAGTTAGAAGAATGAATCAAAAACAGCAAGAAGCGAAAAGGGTGGAGGATTAAGAATCCGAAGATAGACCCAGACACTGATGGAATAATCCAGAGGCTCAGAAACTGATGAAACTTCACTACATTTCTGCTGAATGATGCTCCTGAAGAACACGGTCTTTGTTGCCAGAGTATATGTGGAATGACTCAGGTCATAAGTATATTTTAGTATATCCAAGTATGATTAGGAATTATGTAAATTAGGCTCCAGTTTCCTTGGGACAGTTCATGAGAACCTCATGTCATCTTTTTTACTTAAGTATAGCCCTTCCCAAGTCCCCATTCCCCTGATTACTAGCCTTGCTTGCCCACTTTGTCCTGTGTCTCATAACTATTCGATTGTTTATGCTAGGCTGTCTGTTTTTCCCACTTAGTGTACCCTGACTTTTCAACACATACTTTCAATATTCATTGTCTCTTCAAATTGCAATACAAAAGTAGCTTCGTAGGCACATTTTCAGGCAGTTGGTATGGATGAGGTAGGTACCACTTTTCTTAGATTTCATTGCATTCTGGGAAGGCAATGAATAATAGATCATGGTGCTTCATTTATCTTTGTGGTGGTGGTGTCTTTTTGCCCCAGAACTTTAGTATGGGGGAAAACTTCCCTTGCAGAAAGTCTACTTAATTCAGAATCTCATTTATTTAACAAGGTCTTAGGTATCTCATCGGGCTGTGTTAATTGCTAACTGGATGAGTGAAGGAGTGGGTTTTTTTTTTTTTTTGGAAGTCCTCTATGCAGAAATTTCAAGTAGGCCAAAGCTGAAAGAAATACCAGGTCTTTGCAATTTTCTTGGAGATGCTAATGCCTCAGAAGATGACGGTTTGACCTCTACCTTTTCTAAGTAACTGATGTGCAGCAATCATTTGACCCTTTGGGTTTCTGACTCTTCATCTATGCAGGGCCAGAACAGTGTCTGCTACGCAAGTAAAATGGCATAATAGAATGATTCTAAAATACTATCACAGAAGGAACCAAGTATTTGGAATACAAAGTTATCTGGTATTTTAATCATTTCCCTTCTCATCTCTGAGCTGGAATGTAGCAATATTTCAGTTATAATTTTAATAAAGAAAGCTTGCCTGAAGGCCAGAAAGTAAAACAGCCCCACTGGTCAACCTTACAAACCAGGCAGTGGTGACACACACCTTTAATCCAAGTAGCCACACTAGTTTGCCATAGAAACCAGGCAGTAGTGGTGCACACCTTTAATTTCAGCATTATGGAGAAATATAAAATGGGAGAAGACAGCTCTCACACACAGTCAGTCTCATTCTCAGACTCCTGGAGGCAGGATTGCCAATTTGGACTGAGGTAGAGGTAAGAGCCAGTGGCTGTCTGTTTTGTTTTTATGACCTACGGGTTGAGCCCCAGTTTCTGTTTCTGGGTTTTTATTAATCATGATACATGGATAATTACCTCCTAATCCATGGCTATACCTTCATGCCCTACTCCTCAAGTTCTATGTGCCCTACCACAGCTAAAGGCACCTTTCCTATATTTAGTACACCATTCCTCCGACTGGAAAAGGACTCTGGTCCTTGCCTCTCCTCATTCCATGTACTTAGAACTACAATCCTGCTCCTGAGTCACTAATACTCAGAACTCTTTTTTTGCACAACTGTGGTCGATGTGTGCATCTCAGTTCATTTACTGATATTCCAACTCCCCAGACCATACTAGTTCCCCTTTGGTAGACAGAATTTTACTCTACTGTTTGCTTTCTGTATCTGATGCCATTAGACCTAATTAATTGTTTATCATTTGCATAAGAATTCTGTTCCAAATTAAGTCTATATCTGTAGAAATTGATGCTTACATTTTGTTTAAAAGGCATTCATTAAAAAATACTTATTCCCCTTAGGTGCAAAGTGGTTAAATTTATTCTGCTTTATATTCAGCTAATATAGTAATATAATATATACCATTGCAAATCAGTCTATTTTTTTAAAAATATAAATAAATACTTTCATACTGGAGGCCTATGAGCCAATTAAAAAATGTTAAAATTGTTCATATATCAACATTGGGAATAGGATGGCATAAAAGAAACAAAAATATGAGAACAGTATTTCAAAGTGGAATAAAGTCGTGGTGCAAGAAGCACTGTAAACAAGGGAGATAGCCAGAAGCCTTTTGATAATTGCTTGCAAAGGAGTAATGCCAATATTAATTTTTAATTGCAAATGGCTATTTTGGCAGATGAAAATGCCGGCGGAGCATGTTTTGCCCTAACCCAGTGGTGTGAAACTACTGGAAGCCAAAACATTGACTAGCCACAGTCCAGTTATACAGGAGGATGTGTCCATGTTTGCACTTCATTTTTCATTTTTCTCCAAGCATTTTTAAGTGCACTCTTCAACATTCTATTTGGTTGCATAATGGGAGGCAGATCGGCATGTAACTTCGCTTTTTTTTTTTTTTTTTTGCATTACTAGTGAAATTCTTTGACGACTTTCAGAGATTTCTAGTGATTTTTTTAACATTTTTTTTTTGCATGACTTTGTCAGAAGAGTGAGTTTCCTAAGTGTTTGTTAATTCAGCAGTTCTGGAATTTGAAAATAATTTTTACTTTTCTATTAGGTAAATGTGTATGCTACACACATTGCTAAACTCACATCAACACATTCATCATCAGAGAGTATACCTTTCTTCTGTTACTCCAGTGAAAGCCAAATGAGTCAAGTGAACAAAAAGAAATAAAGAAAGAAAAATGCTGAATTCATTCAGTTATTTAAGATTATCTGGTAGTTTTAAAGTTAACTGATTTTAACTGTATGTGAAGAGATATGGCTTTTATGAACACAGTCACCTTGAATATTATCCCATTAATATTATTTATGAGGCTATTCTAGACTGTTTCTTCTTGACTCCATGGCAGGATAATCTTCTATTACTGTAATATTAAAGTTCATATGTCCTTTTCTGTAACGATACATCCAGTTTCTCATGTATCTTAAAGCCACAGAAGTTAATGTGTTCAATGATAGTCATTCCACAAAGTGGATGATGTCACAGAAGTACATTGTTAGGTTCAAATTCAGTCTCATTTTTGCTCCTACTGATTTGATAGCCATGAGGAAGTTGCTTTCAATACCAGCTTTCTTAGTTTGTAAAAAGGGACCAGGATACATTAAATTATAATATTAGAATTACATGTGAGAGCACTGTATATTTATATAAAATATTTAAAATATGTATACTTCCATTGGTGTGTTGATTGCTTTTGAAACTGCTAATAATATTCGGAATAATATAGTAGAAGGCTCTATTTCCATTCTAAAATTCTAGGATTTTATATAGTATTACCACCTATTGGTTAATCTTTGAAACAGATAGAACTAAGGCAGGAAATAATGACCTCTCTATTTTTTCATTTTTTCTTTCCCTTCCTTCCTTCCTTCCTTCCTTCCTTCCTTCCTTCCTTCCTTCCTTCTTTCCTTTATCCTTCCTTTATCCCTTTCTTCCTTGCTTTTCTAATGGAGTCCCCTGATGTGGTCCAGGTTGGCTTCCACATCTGTCTCAAGCCCAGTCTGGTTCCTGAGTCCTGGGATTACAAGCATGCTCCAGAACATGCAAATGTCACTAGCTCTCCTGTCAGTGTACTTCTTGGCCAAAGCTACAAATGATGGCGTAAAGGAGATCAAGAGCAGAGATAGATTGGTTATTTCTGGTAATTGGGTTGGGTCGTTATATAGATAGTGAGGTTATTAACTGAGACCAGGACTTCAGGTGGCACAACAAATTGAGGTATGTAAGTGGTGATAAAAATGAGATTAACTATGGAGATACCAAAGGTACTGGTGGAATTCCTGATAGTGTGTCTGTAGTAGTAGCTCGCGGATATTGCTTTAAAATACTGGAGATAAAATCACAAGGAAGGCAGTAAAGAAAATGTTAGTAGGTCATGATGGATACCTGGATAATGCCTGCAATTAAGGATAGACGAGGAAATAGGGAATGGAATAGAGTAAAAGCAAGATGTAGGGGAAACAGACTAAACATTGGGAAGTAGCATTTAACTTAAAAATATCTACTGCATACTCTGTCCTAGTCATTAGGAGTTTCAATATGCAAGAAAGCATCTATAATCTAGCACCAGAAATCTTCCTTTTCCTTATAACTAGGAGGTTCATATATGGCCTTAAATTACATGTTTATCATAGGAGATCCTCTGACTTGGAATAATAAAATTATGTATGTCTATTTCAATTCACCAAATGTTTAGGTCACAGAAGTAGAATAGTTACAATAATGATTCTTGCGGACCCCGTTTACACCTTTGAACATACGCTCCTGAACTCAGACGTGACTGCTCCTACTCATGCAGATGTTGGCAAATATAAGACATGGAGCTTATTGACAGACTCCAGTTGACAGTAATGAATACCAAGTGGATATTCAAGTATTTAGAAGAAAGCTAGGCCTCTTCTTGAGGTCCAGACCCAGCAAGGAGTCAGAACAAGGAGGATTATAACATTCTCACTGAATTCAGCCACAGTATGTAACATAGTCCTATTTTATTCTCACACTGAGATGCTGCTGCAGTCCTTCTAAAGGTAGAACAGTGCCTACATTAGGGAAGAACTCACCCAGCCATTGTGTTTCTGCTGATCATGTTGACTTCTAGACTGATGTAGGTTACCAGTTGGGTGTGACCATGCTCAGGAGCCCCGCATGCCCCCCCTCTCTTTGAAGAACATTGGCATCACCCCAATGAAATTGGAAGTGCTATCTTCACAGCATCTCTACCAAGAAAAATTCCCTTCCATGGTTCCCTAGCTATTGTTTCCAGGGTTGAACCTGAGGAGTTGCTTCACAAATTCCTGTCTTTGAACTAGTTAGGTCATGCTGCTAAGAACTGTTTTTCAGAGTTCGTGGATATGAAGGAATTTTTCCTAGGCTTCTGGGCTGGAAGGAGATAATAAAAATAAGTTTATAGATGGCATTAGGTGAAGTGACGTAAACCCTTATAAATAAGAATAGTCAATACACTATCACACTATGCTGAAGAAAAGATACTATCCTTTTAATCGAATGCTAGATCACACAATTCACAATGTCATCAGGGAAGTCATAGCATTTTTCCTTCTATAAAAGAATAAGCAAACACTTGACTCTCTTTTTCTTCTTCTCATTTGTTGTTGTTTCCAATTCCCTTTCAATGCTGTAGTCTTATAGATTTCCAAAGCGTGTCATGGGACATTGAAGAGACTTCTTCACAGCCATCTATTGTGTCTTGTTACATTTGCTTCAAGGACCACATGGCAAGCCAGCAAGTTAATTATCATGACTAAGGGTCAACCAGAGCACTGCATCTGCGGACACGAGAAAAGGGAGAATAGGGGAGATTTCGGAGGAAGACCTGGAGCCCTTTTTTCCTTAATTAGCTGCTCACAAGCAGAGGGAATGACAGAATCAAGTGCTCAAGATTCCAACCACGTATGAACATTCCCAAGCAGTAATTATGTGTTCGTCCTTATGTTGAGATGGGTGTATAAGGGGCTTATTTGAGCTTTGGGGAGAATTAGCATTTGACAGTGAAGATGTGTTAAATGAAGAGATAGTGAAGGGGCTGGGTAAAGAGCGCGCGGGGAGAAAACTGGCCTTTCAGGAGATTATAGGACAGAGAAAAAACAAAAACTACAGCCATGCAGCAGCACCCATAAGAGGGCAAGTCCCAAAGACTGTTAAAGTATGACAAAGAAGAAAAATAACATTGTACATATAAAACTATACAAAGCAGCAGTAAAGTACAAAGCTGAGCTAAGTGGGGGTCGCCAAAAAACAGTGGGCACGTCCGGCATCTCAGAACCAACACAATAGTTTCTGCAGCACCATGTGCTAGGGGGACAATCAGTTTCACAGTACATACACTCAATGCCGTGGATGAAAACAACACAGCAAGGGGGTTGTGAATGGGCACCTCAATTAGCATCTCCAAGAACACCTGAGAGTAAGGAGTCTCCTGAAGTATAATGTGTAACTAGGAAGCAACCTTCAGGGAAGGGAGCAGTGCAGAACTTTCTTTGCCAGTAGAAAAATCTGGTGGGGACATAAATTCCCAATCGACAAGAGAGAAGTTAAGAAGTGCCAAGTCCTCTAAAGAGCTTGAGATAAGTCACTGGACACTGTTGCGGGATGACGGCGAGGAGACAGAACAGGTCATGAAGACAACAACTAAATGGGTGCAGAGGGGAAGGAGAAGGATACGTTAGGAGGCAACAGGGCAAAGTGAAACCTTGAATTTCTTCAAGAAGTGCTAGGTCTGTCCAAAATGGCGCATAAGTCTGTCTTAAAAAAAGAAATTGGAGTAATTGGAGTGAACAAGATACCAGAAAGAGAAAGAATTGAAATTGCGATTAATACATGATTGATGTGATTAAAATTATTGAAACTAACTAAATAAAAAGAGTGAAAAGCAGGTGTAGCAATGTTGGGAGATGTAACAAGACATCACGGGTAATGGATGACTCCCTCTCTCTCTTTCTCTCTCCCTGTGTGTATGTGTCTGTATATTCACACCTTTATTGTTAAGATTATGAAAATTAAGTTCATAATCAAGGCCACTGAAGCTTAAAGTACCTCATGTATTTTCTCCATAAGACACATCACAACCCTCTTTGGTTGAGAAACATTTGGTAGTCCTTTAGCCTTGTTCAGCATTAACTGAACATGTGCAGCAGGAGACCTGAATTGTGGGCTGTCCCTCACATACCTACAGAATGACATTTTAAGAAAAATACCTTACTGAGTCCATGGACTGTAAATGAATATTCAAATATCAAATCTGTGAATACTAAAGATTAACAGTGCATACATATACAGCATGAGTTTCTGTTCATCGGTATGTTTAAAAAATGTGCGCATCATAAATACCTTCTTATTTCTAGTCTTCTGTCTTTCTGTCTCCTATCATCTTCTTTGTCCATTCTTAGAGGAAACTCTGCATTTTCTGGGAGGTGCTAGAGACAACGTATTATTTGAACCAAACTGACTACAGTGATTGCCCACTGAAATTCTTGGAAGTTTAGTCTGTATAATTTTTCAGATGAAGATTGTTCTAGAATGCGTCTGAGAACATGAGTTCTTAGAGTAAGTAATTTCTATCAAGTCATGCTTTTTCTGTCTTCTAAAACTCAAGGATGCAGGGATTGAGGTCACTTCGGGTCTTTAATACTCTTGTTTAAACTCTTTTAGCAGGTTGTCAGAATTAAAACAGTAAATGGGAAACAAGCAACATCACTGATTCTGTAACTATGAAGTGAGGCATTAGCCATTGTCTAGGGTTCTCTTTGGGCAGCCCTCCTGTGTCTGGGCTCACTGTTTTTGCTCCGTAGTAGCAGATGACTGGTTAGTTTCTTAGATTGGTCCCCACTGACTTCATGGTAAGTGAAACCAAGAGCTGTTGGCCACCATTTTACCCAGGATATTCATAATCAAAAGCATCCGTTTCTGGCTCAGCATGATTGGTTTCTTGGAATATTTTTGAAATCTTGACGTTTTGAACATGTTATTTCAGCAAACCGAGGAGTTTAAACTTTTGCATCGTATTTCCTTCCGGCAAATATAACAGTGCTGGTTTCTTTTATTGAAAGAAAACCTGAGGACAAAGTACTTCTGGCTTCCCTAAAATTCTCACACATACCCAACCCCAGTTAATGTAGCGATTTCCACTTCCCTCTGAGTAACTTCTATGATGTGCTTCAGCCTTGGTTAAAATAAAGCTCAGGCTAAGCTGACAGTGTAGGGAGACGACATATAAGACAAGTCCATATTTAATTACAGACTAGATACACCAGTGTTAGTGTCTTCCACAGACACTAACAGTCAGTCAGATAGTTCAGTGTGCTGTGTAGTTGTATTTCGGACAGCACTACCTCCTCCTAGGTCTTCTTAAATATCGAGAATACTGTCTTTTACGTATGTTTGTCTGCATGTACACATACAAAATCAAAAGGTGTGAAAACACCCCTTCATTTGAAAACATAAACAAGGTTTGTGTGAATAACTTCAGCAACAAATGGTGAGTTTATTTTAAGAGTAAACTTCATAAATATATGTACCTCTAAAAATAAAAGGAGTAAAAGTTCTAAAGTGTTTATTTCCTTCACTAAATACGACAGTTGGGTTCAAGTGGAACAGCTTGTAGCTATTGGTGATCTCATGGCTGAAGAACCATAGAGAGTTTGAAAAAGATATGTGTGCATCTGTGGATACACACACACACACACACACACACACACACACACACACACACACTTTACTGTTGTTTCTGTACACAAATTATCCAGGAGGAGACCTTTAATGAAGAGATGCTGTGCATAGATGCATGTATTCCGCCAATCTAGATTTGCGACAGCCTGGGATGTCATCTACCTAAGACAGAGTTCTCCTCGACTGGTTTATTATTAGTTACTTCATTATAAGGTGGCTGTATTGCCCAAAGACAAGTGCATACCCTAGGAATGTTCTCGTTATACATTATCATCTGTCCATATCCATGAGTACTAAGATACAAGTCACTATTGTTTTTATTACATTTAAGGGGTTCATCTTATTTACTAGCCCTGTAAAACCTTCAAATAACTTAGAATCATCAAAGCTATCATAATAGTCTTGCTTTTTTCTCCTATAGGAAGAACGATAAGCAGAATAAAATCATCAAGAGAAGCTGTCTTGGTAAAGACAAGCGCAGAACAACAGGGCTAGAGTCGAGTCCTGCAGATCTGGAGGCCACTGCAAACAATTTTTATGGGAACACCAATAATTCACATTTATTCCTGTGTTGTCCATGATGTTCTCATGCTCCACTCCCGTAACTGAGTAATTCCAACGGGGAACTCAAGTTCAAAATGCTGAAAACGTTTGCTGTGGGGCCTAGTGTTTTGTCTTGTGTGTCCTTGTCCTGTAGGCAGACGGCTATGGAGACATGCCTGGCGAGGCAGTTATCCCTAGAGGTGAAGTAGAAAGGTTCTCACTGTTTAAAGTGAGTGGGAAACAATAAGCAAATGTAAAGTAAGCAGAAAAAGAAGTCAGGAGACAGAGGATGATAGAGCTGACCTAGAGTAGAAAGAAAATTAGAAAGGCAATGCCTTAGGATGAGTGAAAGAGGGAGTGAGGATTGGGGCAGAACCTGAGGCTCAGAGACTCAATAGTGTCCTTACCAAGCTTTCTCACTGGCTGACAGTCAGGTATCCCACAGGTGTGCTTACAAGCACGCCTCTCCATCTATAGGAAGCAAGCAGCTCTCTCTTTGTGGAAAGAAAGGAATGCAAATTTATGTGTCCAAATTTATGTGCAAATTTATTTTCTTATTTCTAAGTTCCCAATGGGAGTCCTCCGCCATTAGATATCAGTATTGATAGTAAGCATTAGAAAAGAAAAACAATATGGATGAAATGACATTCCATGTAGTAGACAAGGGTGGGGAAGTAGAAAACTTCAAAGGAGTATTGACCACTATGATGTCACGCCTTATGTAATCAGTTGCCATGGAAACTATTTCATTTATTCACTTCATAAATATGGAAGATCGACTAAGTACATAAAACCTGTGAATGTTCATATGACAAAACCTACACGCAGGGAATGGGAATGACATCTAAGGAGATTGAGACACGTACAACTACTGCACAGAGAAAGTTGTAGCAATTGAATTAAATGGATGTTGATAACAGACATGATGCAAGTCATATACGGATCTTGTGTGGGAAGGGCTGATTTTTTTTTTTTTACATTGTAAAAGTTGTAGCGCTGTTTATGAGAGATAAGTGTTACGTCTCATCAGTCTTGGTGAGAGAGGGTCATGGTGTTTCATGCAGATGGCAAATGAGACCTTCTTAGAATACCCAGACCACTGTTAATAGAACAAAGCTCACAAGGAAAATAATAGGTGGGGAATGGACAGTGTCATACAGTAAATGCCATGTGGTCGTAGAGTTGGATAAACTAGAACTATTTAAGCAATATTGATACCTCTGAAACTTAATGATGAATCTAAACTAAATGCATGCAGGCAGTTGCATGCCCAACACATGATTGTAGCCTTAGTTCTCAGGAGGCTGGGGTGAGATGCTTTAGGGTATAGTGCCAGTGTTGACTTTATAATAACAAATCTTACCTAATCAAAAAAAGATGGGATAAACTTTTACAGTGTGAAAGAAATTATACCATATTCAAAACCAATGAAACTGATATGCATGGATTATCTAGCATGTGTGTATTTGGAAAACATTTTTAAATATTTAGCATTGATAATTGGTATCTGCAAGTATAGCTTTGGGGTGATAGATTTGGGAAAGCATATGTATTGGTTTCAACTTAATCGAATCTAATAATTCTTTAGGAATAAAATTAAGTCTGAGAAAATACAACAAAATGAGTGTTTGTGTGTAGGGGGCATATGTGGACATTTATTTTATTTTTCTCATACCCTTTATGTTTCAAATACTTCCAAAGAGAGAGGAAAACAAGGATGAAGTATGCTTGTATAGAGACAATTCCCCAAAGAGAAATTTTTTTAAAAACTGATCCTCCTAACTGAAGATATTAAATCTCAGTTTTATTTCTGAGACTCCCATGTTTTTAGTGTGTGCTGGATCATATTAGTCACCTGAGAAAAATAATTTTTTTAAAAATATGTTCAAGACATGGCTTTCTTTGAACAAAATGAGTTTTTAATAAAATTAAGGCATGACTTCCTTTGGCCAGACTAATGAACGGTGGTTGGAGAGGTCTGTGTTTGGGCACTGACCTTGTTCTGTTCACAGATGGGCAGCAGAACAGTGCTGGAATGAGTGGCATATTGGTCACGAATACTTAGTGTGGACTAAGGGCTAAGTTCCCAAATGTTTTGGCTCTTAGCTCTTTGCACAATGTGATGCAAAGTAAAATAAAATCAAACCATGCCCTTAAAAACACATGCACACATGTGAACATACACATGATTGTAGACATTTCCAAGAATTCTTATATCATGAGATCCAAAAACATGAGTAGATATATTGTCTTGTCTACCTGTGGGTAGAGATCCTTGAGGACTGAATGACCCTTTACAGGGGTCACCTAAAACCATTGAGAAACACAGATTTTCACATAATGGTTCATAAAAGTAGCAAAGTTACGGTTATGGAGTAGCAACAAAAATATTTTTATGCTTGGGGGGTGTTCACCACAACATGAGGAACTGTATTAAAGAATCAGAGCCTTAGGAAGGTTGAGAACCCCTGCCTTAGAGGAGATTGTTTAAAACTCCAGGAGAGACAGCTACTGGAATAGTGTCTGTGAATATATTCAGCCGTGGGTGCTGCTGTCCAAATGAAGAATTTGTGTGACACAAGGAGTCTATAAGTTTGTTGACATTGTTTATGAAAGTCTTTCTTGGAGCACAAGTGACCAAAATACACAGTCCACTCTTGATTAGTTTTTTTCATGTTTCTTTCATGCTTAGGGGATGAAACTTTGGGCATAGAAAACCCATCTACCCGTTACTTATGTGCAATAATTTAGGGTGGTGTGAATTACCTGAAGCATTTTATGTGAAAACAGTCAGGTGACAAATAAGTTCTTGGCATCAAACCCTGACCACCAGCACAGACTATGACTAAGGAATGACACTTAGTACAAAGTCACGAACACTGTGAACTTCACACTTCTTACTCACAAAAAGGCAAGTGGACGTGAGCTCCCAGGAGGTTGCTTCACCGAGCAAGTAAATACTGCATTGACTGGCAGCCATGGAGAGATAATAAAACCGTATTACCAATGCTGTGATTTTTTCTCCTGTCTATACCTATATCTATCTACACACACACACACACACACACACACACACACACACACACACACACACACACACGAGATTTACGGGCTCTATACCTTTTTAAATACTAAACCATTTTCAGTTATCTCTCGCAAACATATGAACAGATACAGATTTTTGGTCTAATCAGACAATTGAAGTACACTTATGTGAGATAGAAGCTAAAGTTTTTTTTTTGATTTCTTTCTATCATCTAATCTGCATTATATCATTCAACCTGTAACAGACAATCTAATAATTTACCTTAACCATGTTTTTCCCTCTGGCCAACTAGCTTAAGTATATATATATTAAAAAAGTAATTCACAGATAGCTAGTTTAAAACAATATAAGTAGGTGTGATACCAACACGGATTTTTAAACCCTGCCAACTCAAGTGTGGTGCAAGAAAATAAAAGTGCTGCAAATACATTAAAATGCGATTCTCAAGCTGACTTTCAGATCAGGCCCAGATTTATATAGCTGTATAAAAAGCAGGAAAAGGAAGGTAGAAATTCCAGAATATTTTTAAACTGGTTTAAGCATCTTAACACTTTATTGTTTTCTCTGCTAGAAGACTAAATGAATGCAGTTACCTCTGGGGAAAAATCCATTTTAAAGAGAAAATACTTACAATTCTTACCTTTGTAGAAGAAAAGGAAAAAGGAGCATCATCTTAGAAGTTGGGGGAGCAGCTTTCTGTGTCCTCTATGACAGTTCAGAGTGTTTATGTCTTGTTGTCCCTCTGTATATACTAGAAATTAGTTCCAGAAATTCCATAGATAACTACATATTATTGTCATATTCCATAGTATTTTATTTAGCCTACATAATCTTTCAATGTACCTTAAATACCATCAAGTTACTTATATTATCAATAGAATGTCAGTATTGTATAAATAGTTCTTCTGCTGCATTATTTAAAGGCTAATGTCTATGAAGAGAATACATATTTAGTACAGACACAATTTCTTTTCACACATTTCAATACTTGAATCCACTGAATCTATCACCCAAGTGGAAACCACATATGGAGGCTAGGTTATATCTCTTTTCTTTTCGAAAACCCATCATACAGATACACAGTGGGAGTCAGTGATATGAAGATGAAGCCATTAGTTTATGTTTTCAAGTAGTTTCAGTCATAAGGGAGAAACCTTGGTGTGCACACAGTCTGGCATGGCCTTCGAGGTGCCACGAAAATGCAATGTGCAGGAGCTAGTCCCACGGGGACATGGTGAAAGAACAGACAGCCGAATTGAGTACATAGGAAGTGAGAAAGAACTGAAACCAAGACCAAAGGCAAAAGAGAAAAACTTAACAAATGTTTTGGCGAGGTGGGGGGAAGTAGGGAGATTTCAGCTTTCTTAGTCTTCTTCTCTTACCTGTCCATCTATTTAACGTAGCTGCCACTTAAGGCAGGGTAGTTACCCCATTAGCTTTTAATCTCTACTATAAAATCTTCAAGAGAGAAAATACTCTATTCATCTCTGTTCTTTAGCACCTAGCACAAGACCAAACGGCTGGTGGGCACAAAATAAATGCTGTTTCAGTTGAACAGGGTGAACAGAAGAACAGATGCATGCATGGATGTAAAATCAATGGAGAGATACTTCGACAGACAGCACGGAGCAATGGATAGATCTTCTGTATTTAGAAAGTCATACACTCAGGCTATGGCTGCTTCAGTGGAAAAACCAACATAGAAAGAAAAATGCAATACACAGGGTGTGGTAGAATGTAAAAATATTTTTACTAGAAATACTCTTGGACTGTATTATAAATTGGAAATTATTTCCACCTATGTTTGGCCCTTCTAAAACTTCACATTCATGAACACACTAATATACTTATTAAATTCTTGGAATAAGTCTTGTTTGCTTTAGAAGTCTATTCTTTCATTAAGGTGACAGTTTTTAGTTAGCAATGAAATCTTCCAGTTAAAATACTAATGTTGCAATGTGTACCTCAATTATGTGAAAATAAGCTGCCTGTTCCACTGGAAAAAGTCTAAATTCGGTTAACCCCTTTAAAGTGGTGTTACATATCAAAGAGTACACCTTCAAACTACCAATGGAGGAAAAATAAAACCGTCCTGGAGACGCAAGCAGACCAAGCAGACAGATGGAATTTTGGGGAAATGTCTGTGGCATTTGAGTTTATTTTTAAGGGAAAGTAAAATTTTTCCACTAAATTTTATAATGCAATAACATTTAAAAAAACTTACACTCAATAAGCACATTTATAATGTTGATGTAAAACTCAAATTATATTTTATTCATGAGTTACAGATTTCTTCTCTGATGGGGCAAGCAACATTTTATAAGTTATTTCCATCCCCTTCAGCACCTCCTCCTTATGCCTCAATGTACACACTCACACTCATACCTGTTTTTACATTTTTATGAGGTCCCCATGTGTAAATAATCATATAAGGTTTATGAATTAAGAAACACATCAAACAATCTCTGGTAAATTTAAAGGAACCAAACTTTCTATAATGCGTAGGTAACTTTGAAAGCCCTTGAGACAGAAGTGGTGTGGGGGCGCACTGTAGCTTCCTGTCTTTCTCAGCTAGATGGTTCTGAAGGTGAAGACGTTTTAATTGTGTGCTTCCTTAGAAGAGTGGGATATTAATTCCTCTGAATCATTCTCTCCAGCTTTGAGCCCCACTCTCATCTTCATGAATTTCTTTCCTCTCGCCTCCCTCTAGTCGCTCCCCCCTGCTTGCCTTTTCAGAAAGTCAATTATTGCTCAGTGATAATCTCCTGGATTAGGAGAAGCTTAAATTAGACACCCGTCTCCCTTTGTACTATTCCTACGTTTTTGAACTTGAGTTTCTCCTCGTCTTTCAGACTTATCAATATACTATTTCAGTCCAGCTCTTCTTCCAGACTGGCCACTGTCACGGACTGTGAAGGTGGCAGCCACATTTGCCTTTAGCAAATGAGCTTTGTTCCTGTTTGGTTTCCACCCTGAACACAGATCCGGTGGTGGTCTGGAGTCAATCCCAAAAAACAATTCAGTTTAGCCTCGTGAGTTACTGGAGTGTAATTCTGAACAAGGGGACTGGTGTGATGACCCACCTGGTAAAGCTGCTTGTTGCCCGGCTTGGGGTCTTAAGTTCTAGCACCCCCGAATTAAAATATTCCTAAGGAGGAAAACTTCGGGTGTTAGTGTCCTCACAACATCCAGACATGTTCTCCATCTCAGATGTTGTTTTTATTCCCGATCACAGGCATCCCTTGGAATGACAACCGCAGGAGCAGCTGTTTGCTGTTCGCTGTCTATTCCACTGCAGAGGTTCTAACTTCCTGTACAAAGAGAGCAGCGCCCCTTGGGTATTAATTTCTGTGTTTCAACTGCCACCTTTTCTGAATCTTCCGTGTCTTAGCCTGTCTGTGCTGTTGTTTCATAACCAACCTGCAGGCTGTCAGGATCAGTGAGGCGAGCCATTTCCTGACAGTCTTAGAAACACCGGACGATACTCTCCCCCAATTCCACTTTATTATTACTTAATCTTTTACCTGTAAGGGTCTTTTTTTGGGAGCAGACTTCTTCGCGGTCTATAATTTTCACCACTTGCAATTTTACCTTCATTTCTAAGTGTGAAATTCTGGCATATGTAGTGAATTTTCTCTCATTACTACTCAGAGAGGAGCAGGGAAAGGGTGACATATGAAAGCAAAAACAAAACAGTGCTCTTTTCTATTGTTTTAAACATTTTGATGACATTTGGCAATTGAATTATGTTTTAGTTATAACAATTAATTTAGTAAAAATAATTACTTCTAATCATTTCACTGGGGTCAGTCCCTGAATATATGATGGTTAATATAGCATTGTATTTTGAGAGTGAAAATATGTAAAAATGACATTCATATTGCTTAATGTATACACAAAACATTATATTCTCTCACCAGACATTCTGATTTATCAAAGCAGTTACATTTTAATTCTTCTCCAAAGCATCTTTTTCTAGGTATTTTTTACAGAAATTGTTCTAAGAAAATCAAAGTATAGATACCATGTACTTAATTCTGTGATAAAACATAAACTTGATCATCAAATCCTTTCATATGCAGTCAAGAGTATTCAGACAACTCTTTTCACTTATAAAGTGAAAATCTTCATAACAAAACACTTTGAAACTTAATATAAATAATTCATATAGAATTTAGTGCCATCTCTGGCATGTGACAAGCATTTAGTGAATACTTCTAATTGTGCCCAAGTTCATGCTTTAAGCACAGTTCTGGATAAGGGTCTCACGACTTATGTTTAAATACGTAAATATATGTGTGTGCCTGACTGAAGGAGTCCACATGTGAGCCACCATGTGGGAGCTGAGAATTGAACCTGATTCCTCTGTAAGAGCAGCAAGTTCTCTTAACTCCATAACCTCTTCTCCAGCCTCAAAAACAATTAATATTTGAAGAGGTGTAAACAGAAAGGGAATAACTGGTGATGATCTTAATGGTATTTAAGATCATGCAGTGAAAGAATGGAAATGAAAGGAAGTTGGGGTTCAAGGAATAGTGAGAGTTTGGGAGTTCAGGAAGGCGGTACTAACTTGGGTTTGGGTTATCCTGAATTTGAAGTGACAGAAAGTCACTGTAGTGGAGTTATGCCACCATTGTCTCACGGACTGAAATAGAACTTTGATGTTGCTTACCTTTCAAAAGATTTTCACTGTGGGCCGACTGCGTTCCAGATACACAAGTAAGAAACATAGGACAGGTGTAAGTAAATTCTCCAGCTTTCTTCCCGAGGGAAATTTAAGCTTAAGAAAACAAGGAAGTAAAGAAGTCTCCAAGGAAGCAACAAAGGAGGCTTAAAGAATACCAAAAGCATGCTGCATTAGGCAAAGTGAAAATGCCAAATGATTGTAGCTGTTGAGGAAAAATGCTTCCATAAGAACAAAATGTGTGGTTTAGAGATTAGAATCCTTCAGATGGCAGAGGTCACAGCAGATTATTTGTTGCTTGTATTTGTCTGTCATTGCTCTGGATAAAAATCATTCCATAAGCCTACTTTCTAGTATGTAATTTTTAAATAAAAGGTATAGCAGTAGTGAATTAATGACTTGTGTAAATATAATTTTCCTAAATACTAATCAGACATGCCTGAGAATAAAAAAAATGGTTAGTTCTTCACTTTTATTTTTAAATTTCTAGCAAATCAGGTATATTTTTGAGAAGCAATGTTGACTTTTTTGGCTCTTGTTGTTATACTTAGTAGATAGAATCTGTTTGAAGTTTAAGGAAGAGAAAACTTGGTTCCTTCTGTGGTGACTTTCTGTGAACAAAAGGGAGGATATGGGTAAAATGCCTACACATAAATTGTAATATGCTTTCAAACCTTACAACTCAAACTTCAGCCTCTCCCAGAGACCTCAGATACAACTAGATTTAGTTCAAATACACAATTAGGTCTTCACTGTTGTTCTTCTTTTTTTACTTTTTTACGTGTTGTGTTCTGCAAACCACGCTTGCAATCTTCAAATGCAAGGATACAATTATGTAAGCAGCGGCAATGGCCTGTTGTCATTATGAGATTACTCCAAAGGTCTGTGAGGATCCGAGAGAGAGAGAGAGATAGAGAGAGAGAGAGAGAGAGAGAGGTGATTGAGAGGGCAAGGAATGACTCCTGGGTAAAGCAGAATCAGGGAGGAATGAAGAGTGGTTATGAGGAATTCAGTGTTTCCATCTTGCCAAGCAGCAGGGAGAGTGAGCTGGAAGGATTATAAATTTAGTTATGGTGTTAGTAAGAAATTAATTATCTTCATAACTGGAGAAAAAGTCAGGAGATTAGGACAAGTAGTAAAGAGTAAATGCAGGCCCTGCTGAAAAAAATTCTGATCGTTTCAGAGGGAAATACAGAACCATGAGTAGGTGTGAGTAGGGGAACAGTATTTAGAATACTGAAATGCACCTATGTTTGGTGTCTTCAAGAATGGAGACAAATTGGAATTGTAGAAACTGGCTGGGGACCTATTGTTCCAGCCAATAGTTAACAAATGAATCAAAATGCAATGACAAGGAAAGAATCTGTCTACACATCTTCCAGAAATGCAAATGTCTGGAAATGTCCCACATACCCAAAACTCATGTCTGTGTTTTACATTCTCATATTTTCCTCATTGAAAACTAGCAGAAGAGCTATAGTGTGATTTGCAATGGCAGTCTCTGATGTAGGGATCTACTTTGGTTGTGTGTTCATGGTGTCGGTTCATCTTTGTCAGGCTACCAGAATGGATGAAGCCTTGCCTTTCATCTTGGAGAGGGACACAACCAAATTTCATTGGAGATAGAAGATCCCAACAGTATGATGTTATGAACTGGCTACCGCAGGATTTTCATAGGCTTCATATTTGCTCTGGTTTAATAAGAGGTGCCGCTGCCTTCATTTGTTCCACCTTGCAGAATGCGTTGTTAACCTCTGGGTTCAGTCCCAAGTGTGTCACTGTGTGGTATTCTGTTAGGAGCCACAGGTATGCTTGTGAGCATCCCATGAGTACGACTTTTCTCATCATTTATCAGAAAGGCTTTCTGAAAAGAAAATGTTACAGTTCCTTATTAATCTATGACATTGCATTAATATTTAATGCTCTTATATAATGGGCTAAATAATCATGAAGTAAAATTGTTAGTTGATCATTTTCTGCCTTACTTTTCCTTCCTTTGGTCTAATAAAAACAACTAGATTTAGAATTCTATGTATATGAATCTGGTAAATATCCAGAGACGCAATTTTCTTAGATGGTGTTTCAGGAAGATTTCTCCAGCACGCAAATGCGTACGTAGACTTCGTATCTCTGACTGCTATAGAATTTGGTCTGAACCTCATCATTTCTACTCACCAAGGTATTCAGGATGAGTTGACTGTGCTACTAGGTATGCTTATGGCTGTTAATGTTTAAAAGAAACCCAAGCTTTTACAGTTCTTACGTAATGTCTTCTAAAATCAATCTCCTGACTAGCTCACCTAGTTAATAAATGAGGCTGTGGTTTTTGTTTTGTTTTGTTTTGTTTTGCAGTGAAATAGACAGCAATATGATGTTTTCCCAGACTAAACGTGTTATTTTTAGTACTTATGAAGATTTCAGTTTTTTTCCCTCATGGACTGTTCAGGCCTAAGGGAAGGAACAAGGTCTGGTTGACTTCAGTGGTTCCTGGTACACACTCAGGAAATTTATCAGAATTTCAAAATTTTCCAGGACTATAAAAAGTAGTCTTCTTCACATTAAAGCCTTGCACACAGCAATTCATAGCTTAATTCATACCCTACCACTCCCCTTTTCTATAGCCACTTCTGCCTATTTCTTACAGTGTTACCATTTTAATGCATCTTATAAAGCAGTATTCGTGTGTTCACGCTCCCAAATCTATCCCCTTTCAGGTACTCTCGCAATTTTATTTTCTCTCTTGGGAATGTCCTTAGAATTTAATACGAGTCAGTCACATTGAAGTATAAGTGGTCACCAAATTTTTCGTTGTGTTTGCATGTTAATTCATTACTTAAATTCAAATGAATTCCAGCTATGATTTCTATACTCTGGGCATTGGCGGTCTTCTTGGAAGTCTTCACATGTGCTCAGAAATGATGGAGTTACAAGCAGCATTTCCAAAAGCCTGTTTGAAAAGAACAAGCACCCATGAAAGACCCTTTGGAAATGAAGTTTGTATTAAAGTTAAGATACATTTATTTTTGTCAATTTAGATGGTAAATTCTGCAGTTGAAGGCAGTTCTGTTTTAAAAATAAAATATATGCGGACAGGATTGAGGGCCGAAGATGGGGAGAAGAGTCCATAAATGAGAATGCTGGGACTGGAGAGATGGCTCAGAGGATAGAGCACTGGCTGTTCTTCCAGAGGTCCTGAGTTCAATTCTCAGCAATCACATGATGACTCACAACGATTTATAATGAGGTGTGGTGCCCTCTTCTGGTATGCAGAATATAAATAAATCTAAAAAATTAAACAACCACAAAAAACCCCCAAAACCATCCGTATATATGAGTGAATGCCATTGTATTTACCTCCTCTTCTAGCATGCTGTGTGGAGTCCATACTCTTTGTCATGTGAGTTTTTAGATTCTTTCAATTGGAATACAACCTCCTTTCATCTAAAGTCTACCCCTGCAATCCTCAGACCCAGTGACTGCTGGAGTTCTCACTTCCACAGTGCCTTGGGAGGTGTATGGTAGAACGTGTACATTTCCCCCTTTACAGGTTTGTCTCTTAGCTTTTTTTCTCCAGGCTCAGATTTTTTCTTTTTGATCATTATTCTTTCCTTTATTTTTTATGTGTATGTGTGTTTTGCCTGCAGGAGTCTTTATAGAACATGCATTAATACCTGACTAGGTCAGGAGTGGTAACTGGATATCCTGGACCATGAGCGACAGGCAGTTGTGAGCTGCCCTGCCAGTGCTGGGAATTGAAACCTGAATCCTTTCAAAGAGCACTAGCGCTCTTGACCTCTGCACCATCTCTCCAGGCGCTGTCTTTTCCTTCTCATTCCCAGTGTCAAGGGACGGGCTGACTGAATAAATAAAGGCTGTTAGGAGAGCTAGCTACATGTTGATTTGAAACGTTAAAGGAACTTGTGTGTGTGTGTGTGTGTGTGTGTGTGTGTTTGACTCATACAGCTAAGCAATGAATACTGTGTTCTGGATCAACAGTTGAGATCTGTGAGCTAAACTGCTCTCCTTCCTGAGTGGTGGCCACTTCCTCTATCACAGATGTATATCACATTTAATAAACAGTTCTTAAAACATGAGTAATTATAGTAACCTGTGGTTTCAGTGACTGAAATATATACACTTCTGAGTGTGTTATACCCTCAGCACTTACTCAGATAGTTTAAGGGTTTAAGAAACACCATTGGGAGGGTAGTTAGTTAACGTTAAGGTTAACTGTGCATTTTGAGTAGCTTCCTTTAAAATTGCTGTCTCATACTGGAGCTGCATCTCTACAATTTAATTTAATCAATAGCAATTCTCAGTCAGAACTTTTCTTCTGTTTATCCAACGACTGTTTTTGAAATCTCCAAGAGGTTTCTTGTTTTGAGACAGGGTCTCACTGTATAGCTCGACCATCCTGGAACTCACTATTGCAAACCAAGCTGGGCATGCACTTACTCACAGAAGTTTTCCTTTGTCACCTGCCTTTGCCTTCCACTGCTGGTATCGAAAGTGTGCTCCACCACACCCAGCCTCCAAGGATTTTCGATTATTCTCTTTTTGAATGTGTACAAGCCTAAATTCCTGCCTTCCTCATTTCAGATCTAACTACATAATGGTACCCGTCTTAAATATCTTGCCAATCCATCCTCCCTTGCACTCACAAATGTAAAAATCTTGAGGAAATAAAATGTTCTCATCTTAGTTTACTTCTGCTAATATAACAAAATACCACAGGATGGATAATTTATAAATACAAAAATATTTCCCTCACGTTCTGAAAGTTAGGGTATCTAAAATCAAGGTTCCAACTACTCTGTGTTCCTGTCTGCTTCTAAGGTGGTGTTCTGGTGAGGACAGACACTGCTCACAGTGTGGAGGAAACAGGGAGTCACCAAAGGACTAGGGTGCTCTCTTTTAGCTTCTTCTTTGAGGACATTAGGAGCATCTGAGCATCTTTTTTTTTTTCCCTGCTGAAAATTGCATCCAGGACCATGGCTATGCGATATACTGATTGAATACTGTATCGGTGGGCTGAATTTCCAGCACTAACTACATTTTTAGTGATTCTTCACTAATGATTAATTAGCTCCTAAAGGCCCACGTCTCTTCATATTATCATATTGATAGTTGTTAGCATAAGAATTGTAGAGAAAAAAAATAAGACATCTTCTGTAAGCAAGTCTGATTTTGAATGGTCGTGCCTCTTTCTTACAGCACACATTCCTCGTCATGTTTTTGTGACCTCCCTCTTTGTCCCATTCCGTGCACTCCTGTCTTTGTTTCTTCAACGGTACCTACATAGTTTTCTCTTTGTACTCTTCCTTTCTGTGTGTTCTATTCTGAACACTGAAATTCACAGAAAGCCCGGATCTGGGGTCAGATCAAGTGTTTCCTGTGCTGCAAACCTTCTTGAAACATCACAAGAAGCATTGTAAGCCTTGCAATAATAGCTTAGGCTAATGGACGTAGATCACTTACTTTATATTAGAGCTCTTGCTCAGATTATGTAACTCTGCCCTCATCTATCCTCACCACAATCTCTCATTACTCTCATCCTATACATAAGCAAAACCGAGGAATGGTAAGATAAGGAACTTTATCAAGTTCTCTCAGATGGTGAGGGCACAGCTGTGCCCTCTTTCTTCTTCGTAATCATTGAGCCACTTCGTATGGCACTTCATAAGTCTATTTGATTCCTCATGTCATTAGTGAAAACCAAAAATGTATATGATATGGTACTTCAAGTTTCTAATAATAGATATATAATAGTTACATGTAGCCATAGAATACTGTGTGATTATTTATACATTTTTACAAGTGTGGTATGTTCAAATTAGTGTGATTTTTTAAAAAGGTATTATTTCTTTGTCTTTGGAGCTTTGCAACTCCTCTGTTCCAGGTCTTGATAAAATACTTGGTAATTTGTTATAATCTGTAGTGACACTCCAGAGCACATTCTTCCTATCCAGCTATATTTGGGTATCTGATGCCTAATTGCCTTCTACCTCTGTGCACTCAACTTCCCGGAAGCTAGTGATGAATATCCCATTCTCTCCTTCCTTCTCGTCCCTCTAGCTCCCTCCCCTCCTCCCCTGTGTGTGTGTGTGTGTGTGTGTGTGTGTGTGTGTATGTGTATTTACATGTGTGAAGAGAGTGGCAGTGTTGAGATTGAACACATGCATCCTAGGTGGGTTATCTACTCTAACCAACATCTAACTCTTTATTTGCTACTTCTGTGGAAATCAACATTTAGCTTTCACTAATGAGTAGCAATGGAGTGTTTGTCTTTCTTTCATTAGCATATTACATAACAGAATAATGTATTGGTCCTCCATTTTCAATGACATTGCAAATAACATTTTTTTTTAAGACAGTGATGCTTTGTTGCCTTTGGAGCCTGTCCTGAAACTAGCTCTTGAAGATCAGGCTGGCCTCAAACTCACAGAGATCCACCTGCATCTGCCTCTCGATTGCTGGGGTTAAAGGCGTGCGCCACTACCACCCGGCTATTTTATTTTGACTATATAATATTGTATTACAAGTATGAACCTCATTTTTTTTTACACATTCATCCATCGATGAACACTTGATTATTGTAAATAATGTTTAAATTGATTTGAGAGTTTAGGTATCTTTTTGTGGTAAAATTTAATTTGTAATGTCATTTTGAAATGTCATTTCCTATAGCTATGCACCTGGCAATGTGATAGCTGGATCATTTATTAGTTCTATTTTTAGCTATACTGAAGATCCTCCATACTTACATTGCTTTCCCAATGACTATCCCGATTTTTCTCTTCCACCAATAGTAGGAAAGAGCTCTCCTTTCTCTACATCTTTATCTACATTTGTTATTTACTGAACTCTTGTTTATATTCATTATAATTAGTGTGAATTTAATGTTCCTTGTAGTTTTAACTTGCATTTTCTTTATGCCTAGCACAGTTTTATAAGCTCATTGGCCATTCATTATATTTTCTTTGGAGAAAGGTCTTTGCAGATCATTGTCTTGTTTTAAAGTCTGCCTCGTGCTTACGGATCAAGACGTGAAAAGAAAGACGATCTCTTCCAGCCACTGTGCATTTTTCTACCCTCAAGAACTCTAACCCTCTGAAATTGTTTGGCCAGTTAAACCCTTTCTTTTATAAATTATCTTGGTCATGGTGTTTTGCCACAACTATAGAAAAGTAACTAAGACAGATTATGTAGGTTTTGTTGGGTTTTGCCCTTGTAAGTCAGTGTTTCTTATATGTTCTACATGTTTTTCTTTTGTCCAATGAGTAGTTTGCAAGAATTTTCTCCTGTTCTAGAGATCGTTCTTTCCTGTTGCGTATTTCACCTGTTGTGCAGAGGACTCTAGCTTGTTATGTGCTTCTTATTTGTGTACTTCTGTTTTTTTGTCCTTGTGATTGGAGGGGGAAAGTTTATTGTCTATACCACTTTCATGAAGAGTTTTCTTCTATTTGAGTCATTTTTTAGGTTTCATATTTAGTCCTTTGATCCATTTTGACTTGACATTTTAATATAATGAAGGATCTACTTTCTTCTGTATATGTATGCACAATTTTCCTGGCTTAGCTTACTACAGAGACTGTCCTTTTTCTAGTGTATTTTTTTTTTGTGGAAGTCCACTCACATGCAGACACATTGCTTTATTGGTTTGTGTTGATTTTTATGATATGTACTGCATTTTGAGTTACTTTGAGATGAAATTTCTTTGCATCTTGTTATAGAAGAAGTAATTAGCAGCTCATTAACAGTCAGGCAATTCTTTTGCCACCGATGGTACTAGTATTAGTGGTCCTCAAGAAGATTTAATGTTCATCATATACATGAGTTTTATAAAATTCTACTATCAATTCTGTATTTTGAGTTCCAAATCATAATTTTGCATGTGAAATCATTGTTCATTCAGTCGAGAAATGCATATTAGTGTTATTGATTCCAGAAAATTACATTCACGAATTCTACTCTTCATGAAAATTAGCAAGAGTTGAAATTAATGTAATTGTTTGTGAAGATTTTGCTCATATGTGAACTATTATTACAAATTATCTCATTAATATCTATAACCAAAGTTATCATAACCCAAATATTGGCATAGAATTAATAGTGCTAATGAGAATATGTAGAAGAGCTTTTGTGAGTGATAGGATTTATCAACAATCATGTTAATTTTTCATCTGTTTAAGTAAATGTAAGTTTCACCCACTAACCAGTTCTAATGCAGTTCTTCTTTTCCAATTATTCTTGATAGTTGTGTCTGGACAGCTGTTGAGAAGACTGTCATTATGTATAGTGAGATTTTACGTGCTGCTAAAAATTAAGATACCATTTGTAATTGCCTATAATTTGTATTATTCTTGTTTAAGTTTGAGTCACAGTAATGTGAGTTCACTAAGTGCAGAACAACATGAACATGACATGACTTTATTATAGCCTTTCTATAACTTGCTTATTTTTTGTCTTACTGTGCAGTCCTATCCAATTACTTACAGAATACCTGTTGCAGAACTGTATCATCAAAATAATGAAGATTATGCCATGCTGGGAATATTATCCCTAATCTGGGAGTTACTCTCAGAAACAAACTAATTAAACCTCTCTATCCATAGTATTATCAAATTACTCCAACATAGTTAAAAGCGTATATTTTTTTCTTTCTGAGAAATTGGTTTCTTAACACATGCTTTAATTGACTCAGCTTCCCTCTTTCATACTAATATAGATCAGGACTTGTTAAAATGTTGGTCAGTGTTTTAAATAATTCACCCACCATTGAGGGTCACTCACAGTGTAATAATTAGATGAATTTTGGAGACATAGCATTTGGATTTATAAAATGATCGTTGACTTAAAAGCTTTATTGGCTTTCTCTTTGGAATTTTTCCCCCTCTCTTCCTGTGTGTACTCTGTGGTTTTGCTTGTGCAAAATATTTAGTGAACTGCTTTGCACATAATATGTTACCTTCTGGGATTTATACAATCATATCGTGGGCCAGAATCTCTTTGAGATCGCCTTCAGGTTGTTTACTAACTTTTAACTGTGGCGAACGAATGCAGAAGGGAATGGCATATTAAATGAGTACCTCCTTAGAGGAGCCACCAGGCTCCCAGGTGTCCGTCTTTTCTCATTTAACAGTTATTCTTTTCTTCTGTCTTGGAATCCAGTATGGTCATTTCTATTCCTCTCCTCATTGTCTGCCCTTTTAGGAATCAGGGTATTTTGTTTGTTTTTGCTTCTTATCACTTTGTTTCAATATATTTATATCCTGCCTTTTAACTCAGCTGAGAATAATAAGGTTTTCTATCACGTGAGCACAATTCCTGATTAGTATTTTAGTGAGTAAAATATGAAGCATGAAAGTACTTATTGATTTATTAAGTATGAAGAAAAGTAATAATTTTTGAGCATCCCAAGCACAGTGAGATATCTACAAATTTTTGAGACAGGGTTTCTCTGTGTAGCTCTGGCTGTCCTGGAGCTCACTCTAGGACCGGGCCACAAACTCACAGAGATCTGCCTGCCTCTGCCTCCATGAGTGCTAGAATTAAAGGCATGTACCACCACTACCTTACTATCTACAATTCTTTAAGGTTAAGTCTTATATGTCATGGGTGCTTTGTTGCATGCATGTCTGTGTACCATGTACATACAGTGCCCATGGGAGCCAGAAGAGGATGATGGACACCCTAGAACTGGAGTTACAGATGGTGATAAACTTCCATTTGGGTGCTGGAAATCACACTCAGGCCCTCTGAGAATAGTCAGTGCTATTCAAGGCAGATCCATCTCCCCAACCCTTTGAGTTTTTTTCCTCTTGTCTTCATTTAACTTCACAATAGTGTACTGTGGTATGACATCTCAGAAATGTTTTACTAGACAGGCATTATTCTATGCTCATGAATACGAGAGAGAAATTTACTGTTAAATAATGTTCTCAAATAATTAAACAGGAGCACCCCAGGGATCAAATACTGAAGGACAAACATGTCAAAAAATGATGTCCTGATGCCTGTGTTTCAGGAAATGCAGTATGTGGACAACTGAAGTTCTGACTCACTCCCCATCTTTCTTAAAGGTTGTTTTGTTCTTGTTGCTGCCATTGTTCATGTTTATTGGTGAAAGAAAAATGAGAAAAATTATTTTCTATAGCCAAAATCTAAAAATATATAATCTACTTTAAATATCAAACTATTTCTGAATATATAAAACATAAAGAGTAACACCAGTGACACTCTTTTAAAAACCTAGGATGAAATATTTTAAATGTCTTCAGGAAGCTTCAAGTACAGATAACAGTTGCCTGTTCGTTAAAATGTTCGTGTTTCTAAGGGAAATTAAGATTTTATTCATTAAGCTTTGTCAAGATGTGAGACATGATATATTGCAATTACAATCTCACTTGGTATTTAGTATAATTCCCTTCTTAAAAGGTGTCCTTTTTGGTCAATAGTTGTAAAATATTTTATATTCTGAATATAAATGAGAATACTTGTACCCTGTGCTGAAGCCGCCTTTTTTTCTCTAAATCTCTATTTCCCACTTAAGACTCTTGCTCTGACCTCCTGTAATTAAAACCCCCAGTTCTGACTGCTTGAAACCTGGAGGTGCCGTTGATCCTCATACAGACATACAGGATAGAAGAGTGGGAACATTCTCAAGTCCTTGCTACCTTCAGACAGCATTGCTGACTGATTTAGTCCATGCTGTCCATTAGGATTTTTCTGGACTCTTAAAAGTATTTATAACCAGTATAATTAAAGGGCTCATTAATGACTTTTTTTAATATCATAGTTATATGAGGAATCTTGTCTATAATCCACCCTTGGGACACAAGAACTTAGCAACCTCATGAGTTCTGCTTTACATATTTTACTATAACATAATGGAAGAATAGACAGAATGTCTCTGAAATTAATCACAATTCCTAAAGGTCAAAGGGGGGGTTGAGGTATTAATTTAAAGCCCTATGGAACATATTGCTGTGTATTGCAATGAACAGTGACATCGATATTCAGGTGGCAGTTGTGATTGAATGCATAGTGTGATCTGCAAGAAGAAGCCTATTACCCAAGGCAATTAATTTAGAGTTAGCTTCATGCTGCACAGCAGGTATTTGGCAGAAGTCAACCAAATATGTTGGTCTTGTTTACAACATTCTGGGATTTACAGAAGACAGTGTCTGTGGGAGGGAAATAACAGAATGTGCATTTTTTTTCAGAGTATATATAAAAGCAAATTTGTCACAAAGTGAATGAACGGTAAGTTTCAAGGCTTTTACTTGTACACCCCCTGTTATTTGAATGAAAACTCTTTGTTAATAATCTTACAAATTTTCCCTGCCAAATAACTGGAAACATGAAGTTGTTAGCCACAAAGTTATCTCATCATTTAGGTGCTAAATTGTTTACTATAAGCAAATGTATTTTATAGTAAATTAATTGGATTTTTAGGGTATAGTATAACCTTTGTCAGTATACAATCAAATCTCACTCATAAATAAAAATGATCTATCTTTTCACAAGATGGTGCCAGTATGTATTCATCATTGTAATGTTTAAAAATTACAGTTTTAAGGCTATGATTTGAAACTAAAATCCATTTATATAGGAGTATGTGTTAAAACTACTGGGCTCCAAATGTCTCATTGTTAACATTTGTATCTACCCAGAACTTGCCAAGGACTTGCAAAAAGATAATCAACACTATCTTTTAAAACTTCTTACTCGCTTTTTGTGAATTATCCGGTTGCAGACTGGCTGGCACCTAAGAAATCCCTTTTCACAAAGGGATGCATATGGTGACATCAGAAGCAAATGATTTTTGCCCCAAATAATCAAGCTGCTTCATTCCTTTCTGTGTAATTACATTTTTTTCATGAAGAGTTCATATTTTCAAATTTCTGTTTGTTTATATTCATGGGCATAAATCATCAAGGGCTTCCTGTTTATGAGGTGGTGACAGCATGTCAGAAGTGATGTATCTTATACCCTGTTGTCCTGCAGGTCCTGTCCTCAGGCAGCCAGGCCATTGTCATGTATCTGGAGAGACTTTCTCAACAAAGTTGAGTGTTTACTCAGAGACATTTAGGAACAACCATTAGCCATCTAGATATCGTTGAAATGATTTCAAATCTATGATCAGCTATATGAATCACTTTTGGTATTTAATGCTTTCCTCTTTGATTCTATAATCAAAATATAAAGAAACAATTCTAAGCCAAAGGGTCTATAAATGGGAATCAGCTATGAAAGTGTAATAAGAGTGACTTCACAGAATATGTTTGCACCTTGTATGAAATAATTTAAGTTATTTTTTTTTTGGTCTGGAAGCTAGAGATTAAACATCAGTGTGCTAGCCAAACTGGCCCCTTGAAGATATTTATATATAACTCTTTTCTTACTGGGTCCTTCTAGAGTCAGAAAAGTGTATATAGGTTTTCTTTTGTCTCTTCTATTGGACCGGGGATCCACCATCATATAATTTAAATCTAGTCAGCCAATTTAGTTCCTGGCTTTCTTCCTGGCTTACAGACAGCCAACTTCACATCACGTATTCACATGGCAGGGGAACATCATTTGGAATCTCGTTTCTCCTTTTTTTAAAGAAATGATTTCTGTGGCTTTAGTTCCTCACATTTAACTCCAAATCCAGTGACACTGGGGATTAGAGATTCAATCTATGAATTTGAGAAGGACGCAAATATTAAGTCTATAAGGGAAAGTGGAGTGAGCCGTTGCTGAGGGCGCAAGGAAGAGGGACATTCATATTTCCATCTGTAGTCCACAGTGAGTGCTTATTGGGTTTTGATGTGCACTTGATCAGAACCCTCTGAGGTGTTTCTCACACTTATATTACTATCATTCAGATCGTGTTTCAGTAATTAGGAATACTCAGTTTTCAAAAATGACATCAGCTCCATCAAAACTCCATACTTTTGTGGATTTGCCGTCGAGTCTTGCTTTCTAGAGAGAACAGATGACAATCAGTGCCCTTTTTATATGCCACTTTAAAATAATGATCCCCCTTGGGCTTTAAGTTTTGTAATATTAGTCAAGCCATAGCATTGATTTTGTAAAGCATGTAGTAATTTCACCTTGAAACATAAAGTATATGAGATCTATAAAAAATAAGTAACCATGACAACAAATACTATTCTAACCTAGTTCATGAAGGCAGAGTACATGAACATGCAGATCTTTGGCAGGAAGTACTTGTCTGTGATAAGACATACTTACCCTGCCAGAAATTTTATATGCATGTACATACATTAACAAGTCTTTTTAAAGCTGAAGGCAGAACGAGCCAAAGAAGGCTACTAAGATTGTATCGCAGGCTCAAATAGGCAGCCTAATACGTTTACAAATAAAAGTATCAAAGTTTTGAGACTGCATAGATGGATCAGTATAGTTCTTGTAAAGGACCAGGTTCACTTCCAAACATGGTAGGTCACAACTGTCTATGCTCCAGTTTCATGATGGGCATGATGCAAGACATATATGCAAGTAAGACACTCATACACATAAAATATATCTTAAAAATGAGATTTTTATGACAGAAGTTGAAGTTTAGTCTTTAGCACTTTCTAGCTGTAGTTCTTTAAAAGTAACCTCAAGTCTTTATTTTTCTTCTCTGAAAAAGCTGGAAGGCTTGTCCTCCTTTAACTCACCTTATACGTTCATCAGAATCAGCATTAATAGCCCCGAAATAATTTTTAGAATATCATCATTACTTTACTAATCATGTCATCACCACAGTATGATTATTTTCTAAAATTTATTGCTTTCAAGTTTCATGGTTAAAGCTAATAAGTATGGAGATATCAGTGACACATAAAAATTTATAGGCATGATAAAAAGCCCGCGTGAAAGGTTAAAGAATCTGTAGTGATTCTGTATGAGGAAGAGATGGCCAACAGGTAATATGGTAATTGTCTTCCAGCACTTGGGAGAGCTACTAATGATGAACAGAAAGGGAAAGGGCAGCATGTAAGACCTAAGCTAATTAAACAGAATGACTTTCCGCTAGTGAAAGTCACTTCAAAGTAGAATTGACTTCTAGTGAGGCTATAGAATAGCCATAGGGGGCAGATGTCCTGAGGTCTGGGAAAAGTTAAGACAGTCTTACTGGACTCAAGGCCTCTCACTGAAAGGAGGTGGAGCTATCTCTTAGCTTTAAACTCTGTGGATATAGGAAAATGTGTGGATCCAGGGTACTATAATGGGAGGAAGGTAGCTTTTTTTCCTGGTTGTTATTGTTGACCTATGGAAAATAAGCAATGAAAAAGTCACATCTGTATATGGGTAATACATGTTTGCTTCCTTCCTGGAAAAATGAAGTGTCCAGTATTTAAAATATTAAAATTACGTCCCTATGTATTTACTTGGAGTGCATGACTGTGTATGCATGGGCCATGGCATGCAGATGGCAGACAACTTGTGAGAGGCAATTGCCTCTTTCTACTATGTGAGTCCTGGGGTTGAACTCATATCCTCAGGCATGGTGGCAAGTTCTTTACCCAATTAGCCATCTTGCTAGCCTCCAATTATTACTTTAAAACATTGAAAGAATCATTATTTAGTGAGAATAGGAAATAGTACAATAGTCTTTTCAAGATCATTTAAAGTGATTTAGATGGACAAAAGTCAAGGAAGAGGGTTGGGCTTCTTAGAGGGAAGATAGGAATTGAGCCTGTGGGAAGGGACTTTAAAAGGGATGGGGGGGCTGTCTGTGCAGGAGAAGACGTAGAGAGATCAGAGGACAGAGGAGACACGTGTGAATAGTTTCTGTTTTAGTGAAAGGCATACATGACTGATTCTTTAGATTTTGGAAGCTGGATTGCCTTATCCTTTATCTTATTTTAAAAATGTATTTGGAAATTTTATACATACGTATAATGTATTTTGATCAAATCCACTTTCCAGTCCCTCCCCTCTAGTACTTTCCTGTTTCCCCTACTAGTTTTCTTACCCAGCCCTTATGCTCTCTTAAAAGAAAATTAACCTTGCTGAGTTTATTAGTGCTGCCTCTGTCTGCATGGGTATAGGACCATCTGCTGGAGCATGGTTTGTCTCTCAGATGCCATATCCCCGAATGAAAACTAACCCAGTGGCCATCAATCCCAATAGTTTCTCAGCTGTGTCTGAGATCTCACCCTTGGGGAAATGCAAACGAAAACTATTTTGAGATTTCATTTTACCACCAGATAAAATGTCTAAGATAAAGTATCTGTTAATTTTGAAGTTTAGTTAGTTGATCATTCTCTATGCTCAGATCTTCAACCTTCTAATACCTTCACTTTGGCTTAATAAGAAAATATGCCCAGGGCTCATGCAGCAGACCCTGGAAATATTTTCTAGACTATGGTAGCACTAACAAATCAGCTTTATCCATGTTAAATCAAACTAAACGTTCTCCAACAAGATCTTTGCCTCAACTGCAGGAGGTTAGGCTATTTCCAAATCAGGCACTCGCAGAAAATTTACTACAGTAAATCATGGGTCTGTATCTGTTTTATTACACAGCACTATGGTTTTATCAGCTATATTTCTAACTTAAAGATTAAAGCTGTTTTCTAAGTGAAACAACACAATGATTTTTAAGCAATGGGAGGGAAATCTTTCATCTGCTTGTCCACTTGTCTGTCTATCTTGTCGTCCACTTTTTTAAATTCAGCTTCTTCTATTTGTCTGATCTTCCAATATTCTGGTTTTCCAGAAAAAAAATATTTTTTTAATTTTCTTAAATCCTGGTAATAATTAAACTCTTTAGGTATTTGGATTAGAGAATGGATTGAAAGTATGCTTGGTAGAGGTCCTGAGGAAGCTTGGGATTGTAAGGTGCAGAAATTTGTTCTTTAATATTCACAGCAAGGTTCTGCAGTCAGCTCGTTCTGATCTAGCTTCATGGACATTCTTCATGCTCCATCATTTAGTTAGCAAATGTGTGTGACCATGGCACAATAGCAGGGCATAGTTCTTACTTTGCTTATACTTTAATGTAACAAGCAAATCTTTAAAGTTCTGTTTATATTTTCCAGAGGTATCATGTATTGGTACTCAGGGGCTAATTGACTTTTCAAAATTGAGTGTCTAAAACTGTCTTAGGAACATATGAGGCTTCCTCATAAACTAACATTAAATTATCAAGTTAATTATACTTCTTATCCAATAGATATTTCTTATAAAAGAAATTATAAAATTGCTATCTTTCGTAAGGAGAAGCTTAATTCCTAGGGGCAAAGAACACAAAACCAGTCTGTATTAATTTATTCTGGAACTGCAGTGATATTTAAATTAAATCACTATGCTTTTGAATTCTACTGTGGGCCCTGGTATTTGTCAATGGGCAATAGATTTTCAATTTTCAGTCCTGGCCCTGAGGTCTGCAGTCTTGCTTATTACTCTGACAAATGGCAGCCTTTTGAGATTAGCCATCTAGCCATGGGAGGCTGAGGCCCGGTGGCTGGAGGGAAGCAAGAAGCGCCTGCCAGTGAGATAACTCAGCTCTGCTGACATGCTTCTCATACCAGCTTTCTAAAGGATGTGTCATCATTTTCGCAGAATGACCCCCAGTGAACCAATGGCTTTATGGCATTTGCCTTTCTTGTCCACTCCAAAGTTCTTTATAACCAAGCCTTTGGGATTTATGCTCCTGTAACTTCGCACTATTAATCTTTTGAAGAGATTTTAGGGGTTTTCGTCAGATGGGAGCAGTGACTTAGATAAATTGGTCCTTTGCGGAGTTAAGGGAGTAAATCACTAGATATTACCCAGTATCCTAGGATGGTCCTTTCTTTGTTCCTACGATGTGTTGTCTTAGCCTCTTATTGATCGAAACTGCAGTACTCCACCCGTTTATCCAGAGAAGTGTGTCTTTGGTGCGATTGTCAGCTGATAGCTTGCATTAACTCTCACGAAGGCCTTCTGACTTTTGAAATGTCAGGCAATGAATCTGACATGATCGGCTGAATAGGTCATCTTCATTCCATGGAAACACCTGGTTCTTCTCTCACCTTATCTCGGAAGCGGAGACAGGCCTTGGAATGCGAGTCAGAGCAGAAGCGTGTGAAGATCAGCATGAAGGCGCGCAGCACACTTTATCTCTCATATGGCTCAGTGTTTTAAGTATTGTCTTTCGCTGTCGTAAAACGGTACGATAATGGCTCCATCATAAAGTGCCCCACTCGAACGTAACTCAGCTTGACTGAGTCGGAATACGCCTTTCGCTAACAGAGGCGGGGGATGTGTTCCTGTTGTAGGGTCTCTATTAGGAAACTCGTTTGTGTCCATGTTCCTAGGACTCTTGTGGTGGTTACGGTAGTGACTTTAAGACAGGTATCCCACCCAGGTGGGCCCTGAACCCCAGCTCCTCCTGCCTTGGCTTCCATCGTGCCAGGGTTGCATATGTGTGTTATTGTCCCCGGCTTCCATATCTCTAATTGGTTTTTAAGTGAATATTGGAGTATATCACTTAAAACTCTTTATAATTTGAGGACTAACAGACATTTCTGTATGGAATTAATGAAAAACAATGCTCTTGTAGTTACCGAATCTATTGATTTTTAGTGTAGCTTCTTTTTAAAGATTAAAATACTTTATTAAATGATCTTTATAGGTTTATTTATTTATTATAAAATCTTACTTATTTTTTATTTACTTTCAGCAGTACTGGGGATTGAACTGAGGGCTTCACAAATGCTAGGTAAAGCATCTGCATCCTCAGGCCAACTAATACTACTTTTAAAAGTAATATTGTTAAGTATTTTTATTTGTATCTTAAGTTTACTTCTTTCTAGCAATTGGACATTTTCTTTAGAATCTGGGCACATCCTTGTACTAATTTCTTCTATATTAATTATAAAGTGTTGATTTTCTTTATGGAAACGAAATTAGCACATCTAGGTCTTTCCTTGTGTTTACTTTCTGAGACCCACTGTAGAATGTAGAACAATAAAGGCCTAAATGTTATGAGGCGTGACTGGTCCATATTCAAAGTAGCGCTTTTACATGACAGAGAATATATATTTCTTTGGGGTCCAATTGTTTCGTGTATAGTACTTGTTATTTTGAGCTTGTTTTCCAGTAGAGATAAAGTGTGTGTGTGTGTGTGTGTGTGTGTGTGTGTGTGTGTGTGTGTTTCTATAGCAAATTTAGAATTTCCTTGGTCCACCAAACCAGACTAGTACATTGAATGGGATTTCAGGTATTGTTGTCTCTCTAACCGCAGGCCTACCACGACTGGTTGGCATGATTAAATGTACAACCTGCTACATCAGTCTCCAAGGACCCCATTAGCCTGCTTTTTGTGTAAATCACTGCGAAGCAAGCCAGGGCTCAGTCACTCAAGTCAGATACAAAATGGAGGTAGTGCAGTCTAGCCTCCCAGAGCTAGGGTTCTGGAAGGGCCTGTCCCAACAGATTGTTTTTAGGGAGGTGATGGACAGGGTAGTGGCTAGACAACTTTTGATCCCCAAGAATGGGAAACTTCCGCTAGGATGATAGGGAGAATAGGAAGAATGCCATGGCTATGACTTGCGTCTCTGCTGTCCATGCTGTGGACTTTTATAGACAGACTACTTAAACACCCAGATCAGACCTGGACCCCCATCTCGGAGAATCAGTGACTGACATTAACATCACACTTATGTTAAGACTTATCTCCCTTATTTTTATTTCTAAATGCAGTATATCTCAGTGTAAGATCTAATAAGATAAACTCTTGCTTTAGGTGGTATCTGTGATACCTGGCATAGTACTAGGACGTTAGGTTGAATGATAAACGTTTTCAATGAGACAAATGCCTTTGTAAGTAGGAGCTGCTTCTAGAACAAAGCTGCTGCTGAGATGTAAGCTAGAGAGAAGCATGCTAGCTGAAGGGAAACAT
Organism: Myodes glareolus; assembly: GCF_982192425.1. NCBI lineage: Eukaryota > Metazoa > Chordata > Mammalia > Rodentia > Cricetidae > Myodes > Myodes glareolus. Next base: position 21,065,084 of record NC_142043.1, on the reverse strand, counting down.
CACACTGAGAGATGCCACACGCCTTTTCGTAGGTGATGTTTTCTGGGTGGCTAGAAATTATGGTTATTGTTGTTTGTGATACAGCATAGCTCATATAACAGCTATTTTCCTTATAATCAGATGAAGGAGATATTATGTTTGGCTTTGTTTATGGAAAAAAGATGTATTATGAATTTGTGGTTATAGACTGATTAGTAAAAAGGAAGAATGGTTTCTTGGAATTTGAATTTTCATAGCAAAAGAGTAAAAAAATAGTATCCCACTGCAGCACTGAAATGCTTCGTTACATTGCCTTTGTGGGAAACCCATGGACTCTGTCAAAAGAAGTCACTGGGATAAGAAATGATCCAATAATAGGGGATTAAGCAAGTCAATGCTAAAGATTATGCTGATGACCAAGATGGTATCAATAGTTCAGCTAAGCAAAGTCGCCACTGTTGACATTTTAAATGCCATATCTTGTTATCTTCATTTTAAAGATACAGAATTTGAAAGCTACAGAGATCAAGAATACTTTTCAAGGGCAGAAATACGAAAATCAAGACTCAAGGCAGATATTTTTTTTAAAAAAAACATTTTATTTATTATGTATACAGTGTTCTGTCCTGCATGTACACCTGCAGGTCAGAAGAGGGCACCAGATCTCATAGATGGCTGTGAGCCACCATGTGGTTGCTGGGACTTGAACTCAGGACCTCTGGAAGAGCAGTCACTGCTTTTAACCTCTGAGCCATCTCTCCAACTCCAAGGCAGATATTTTTAACAAGGGTTTGGTCGTTCCATCACCACAATCCTTCCGTTAATCTACAATTACTAAATGATGGCAGAGAATACAGAGCAAAGAAGTGGTGGCCATATGTGTGCATGTTAATTTATTAATCACATGATTCTTTTTCTTTCTGAGAAATTTCATTATACAAACAGTAGGTAAAGAAAGCCACCAAAGAGAATTTTTAAAAATTGTGATAAGGAGGAATTACCGTTCTCCACAATGATGGCTTCCAAGTGGGTGCAGAAAACTGAGGAAGGATTCAGTTTTCTTTAAGGAGCTGGCCTTTGAGTGCTTAATAGTGTTCCAGTGAGTGTATGATCAACCCAAATTGGACTTGCTTTTTTCTTATTTTTTATTTCTTTTTAGAGGGGATGTGGGGAGGTCGCAAGAATCAGGGCCCATACCTGAAAAGGCTCTAAAGCGAGTTGACTTGTAGTTTATATGTAAAATTCCCAAATAATCAATAAAACATAATGAAAACATAAAGCAATAAAAAGAATATGTTTGGCAAAAAATGTTACAAGAAGACAGAAAGATAAAACTTGGCATTTTCTCATCCAAATGTGTAAGATGTTCTAATCAGTAGTTAAGATGTTTTCAGGACAACATTTCATTTACAAGATTTTTTTTAATTAATATGCTCAATTAAGTACTTTATTTCCCACTTTGGATGTGTTCCATATTTCATCTGCTGTTGTTTCCAGAAGTCATACAATATCATTCTTATTGAATCCCATTTGTTCTCAAAACAAAGAGAAAGACAAAAACCATGAAGCACTTCTTTGATCCCCTTGGAAAAGCTAATGTAGTGAGACTCATCCAAAGCATTTGTTGTTTTCTTTTCTTTTCAGACTTGAAAATTGGCAAAGAATTTTGTTTATAAGACTTTGAAAACCAAACAGATTTGCATATAAGGTTTTCCAACTTTGTCTTGCTAATATGGTGTCACTTAGAAAGTCATCGAACCTCACACTGTAAGCTCAGGGGAACATTTTTGTGGGAAAATGATAATAACAGGCAAGACTTTTCCTGGTTAGAAACTTGAGATATAATTTACACACTCACACACACACACTCACACACACACACTCACACACACACACACACTCACACATACACAAATACAATCTACATCTATAAAACTATGAAAGAAAATATCACTCTACACTACTGTGTACCAAATTAAATCTGTAAATAATCAATGTAATTTTATGAAACCAAGAGTATACCTTACCCCCAGGTTTTTTATTGTCTTTGGTGGAATCTCTTCTGCTCTGAGAACAAGAAGCATGCATTTCAATTTATAGTTATTTTTGTGATCTTTGTACTTATTTAACAAGTAGCGGCAAAACAAAGTACAAGAGAATACAACCAGGTACTGCAAACCAGAAGCACCTAGAATTTATAACCCTTATCACTTCTGTACTGATTACGGAACTTATACACAAAAAGGGTGAACTGGTACGAAAACTTCCTCCATCCTGTTCACACACTTCTGTGAACCATACTGCATGTTGAGTGACCTGAGTCCCAGGTGTGAAGATGACATTGGTCCTTCATGCTTGGAGAATTTTTTGAGGGCTTGTTCTGTGACCATGGTTTTCTGTGCCTTCTACTGAGATTACAACAAAGATGATGGGACAACGCAGCTGCTGCTCATTGAGTATTTACTATTTGCTAAACCCTTGGCATCTACATTTAACTTTATAATTCTCCAATGTAGGTTTATTGTCATCACATTACAGACAGAAAATGTCACCAAAGTGAAATGTTTTTCTCTGTGTGAGAAAGCTGACTGGAATTTAAACAGCGGTACAATGTTTCCCTCTTTGAACCAGACAGAGAGGGTAGCCCCACTCTTGATGATAGATACCAAACCTCCACCCACAACATGAACCTGTTCCTATTGCTTTTGTTACGTATGCCCCTTCAAGCTTATCCTTGGCATTTGTTTTCACCATGTTATGATCATAGGATATTCTTAACACATAATGTCAGTTTCCTTTAAATGTGTATGGGTGGTTTGCCTGTATGTAAATCTGTGCACCATATGTGTGCTATATCTGCCGAGATCAGAAGAGGGCATCGGATCCCTGGGACTGGAGTTACAGATGGTTCTGAGCTATCATATATTTGAGTTTTGGAAATCCAGTCCAGGTCCTTTGAAAGGATAGCCAGTATCACTGACCCATCTCTCCAGCTCCCAATGAGACCATTTTGATCGGAACACCTTAAGACACATTCCCTTTCCATAGTCTAAGTGCCCATTTTAGAGAATCTGGAACCAGACTACATTTTATTTTGCCTTTTAGGAGTCTTAAGATAGTCCCTGATCTTGCTTCTTTGTTACTTTGAATGTTAGAGTATTTACTCCTAAGGGAGGATGGAGAAAGTGCTGGAGTTCCTTAAGATTTGAGAATATAAGCTACCTTTCTCTTTACATATCTTTTATATTCACTTTGCTTTCAAGTATATGAGGAAATGAACTCCACATGCATCGTTACCTATATCCAAAGATACACCATATCACCGTATTGAACATTTATAGCATTAAACGTATCAGACAAATTTCTCTCCTAGTCATTTGAGCCAGCATAATAGTTATTCTTAACAGTATTGCTCTTAGGACTAATCTTCCTATACATATTCTTAGAATAATATCTCTTTTATAATATCCAGCCTACTTATTGACTACCTCTGGAGTCACTTGCTTCGAGGGCCTTCTGTTCATGATAATTTTCTAAATTCCTTCCTTCCATTCTTTCAATACATCAGGACATGTCATTTTTTTTCTTCAACTTTGAGCTAACGTTGGATATTGCGCCTTCCCTGAGCCCCACTCCTTCTCTTTTTGCTGAGGTGTACAGACATTTCCTCATTCAGATGCTCTTGGCTTTGCTACATTGTCATGGTACCTCATCTATCTGGCCGTCTCACACCACCCTAGCTCTTCCTGTTCTCTCACTCTGCATCTCTGAGTCACACTGTGTGTAGTTGATATCTCATGGCTCATTTATCACGTTAACAAGGAAGATGGGGTAGAAGAGGAGGTGTTCATGGAGTCCAGTGAATCTTTAGTTAGTGGAAGGCCAAGGGTGGTAGTGTTGAAGGCATATGAAGGCTGAACTGCTTTGTTATTTTTTTTTTTTAAACTTAGGTCCAGGGCCCAGGAGGCTTTCCCCCTTTCTTCAAGGAAATCAGAAGATGATCACTGCCCAACCTCCCTTGTGCTCTGTGGTTCATACCTCCCTCTAGGGACAACTGTGCGGTACCTGTCTCATCTCATAGGCTAAAAGCAAAGTGTCCGCCTTGTCTAAGAGGCAAAAGATGTGAGACACAGTACTTGGCTAGCCTCTTTTTTCTTTTCTTGCCTGTGTTTACTTTTAGCTCTATAGTCTGTTCTGCAAAGTGTTTCCACCCATATTTGTAAGTGGAGAAATTAAGGGTAATTAATTCACATTCATTAAATAGATGAAAGTGTTAAAACTAGTCTTTAAAGTGTGACTGAACGCAGAAGCCAACTGCCGTCACCTCTAGACTCTCTGAGGCGCCTAGCTTCTCTCATTGTCACGCACTTGTGGTCAGAGAAGGGAGAAATCCATGTACAGTCCCAGCCATTGTTGGACTCTGTAGTGAAAGCAGGTAGCACACTCTTGATGCACATGGGAACTGTGCATGCCTAGCCTTTCTCTGTGATGCCATTTGTTGAGCTGCTCAGCAGCTGACATGCGTGAGTCACATGTTTGGAACTTCATTGTGTCACTGTTTACAGATTTTTCTTTTACATTTACCCATCTATCATCCTCTTGTATCCTCACAGAGAGTTCTGCTTATAAGACAGCTTTTGGTGTTCTCATTGTTCTGGCATTGAAACTGAGATTGAGACTTCATTGACCTGCAGAGCCAATGTCAGAGGGTCTTTCAATAATCTGTTCATGTGTGCACTTCTTTGTCTGCTAACACTTTGCTGGGGGAAGAAGGCCGCTGGTTGGTTCCCAGCTGCTCAACCCTGAAATAATCACACAGAAACCAACAGCACATGGTAGGACCACTTAAATAATAAGCACACGGTGGCTTTACTTTTTGTGAGTAAGTTCTTTCCCACTGGCCATAGGCAGCATGGGCCTTATTCACTGAGGATCCTTTCTCTGCTAGGCACTGAAGATTCTTGTTTGCTCTACCAGTAACCTCACCCATACTTCCCCACCATCAGTGGTTAGAGAGGAACAAGATTGTAAGTGCTCACAGCTCACACATTTCAAGGTGTGTCCAGCTTGAGAGTTGAGGACTTCACTATAAAGTAATTCTGCTTCTTTCCAGTACGCTACTTAACTTTTGCCTGAAAAAAAATCTACTGTGACAGACAGTAGATATGCCAAAAAAGAGTTATTTTTTTAATTAATTAATTAATTTTTTTAGGTAATTTTACCTCTCACACGTAAGGTTTAACAGGAGGCTTCCACGGATTGTTCTGTTCATTCTCTAGGCAGAGTTGCCTCTCCTGACCCCACAACATGAACCTTCTTTTTCTATTATTTGTTAATACATTGGGCAACAATTAAGCAAGCACAGTAAAGACATACAGGGCAATACAAAGGAGCAGGCAATAAATATGAGATACGTGGAGGGGCTGTGGAAATGCCGTTGTGCGTCTTGTGTTTTATGTCCCCTTCAGGTCCATTCAGGTGAGGTTTGTGGCCTCATTTTAATACCTGCGTATGGAACACAGATCCCAAGAACTGAGGTTCCTATAAGGTGATTTCAGCCTGGGATGCAATTTTTGTGGCTCATTCTTAGAATAAACAGTTTTGTTAGTGGAAGCATATATTTTTTGAGTTGTAGATTGATATTTAGTTAGCAAAATTATATGTATGCCAACTCTACTAGCGTATTAGTTACTTTTCATACTGTTGCACAAAAAATGCCTGAGGAAAAGCGATAGGAATAGACAAATGCATTTGGCTTACAGTCTGAGCGTTAGCATGGTGGAGAAGGGATGAAAGCAGAGCTGGATTATATCCAAAAATCAGAAGATAGAAAGCAAGGGATACTTGTGTTCCATTCACTCCCTGCTTTTTTTTTTTTTAATCAGCCCAAGAACTTATCATAAAATCGCTGCCCACATTTAGTTCAAGGCTTCTCATCTCAATCAAAAGCTCCCTAAAGACACACCCATAGGGTGGTTCTATGTCCCGTCAAGTTGTTACTGATGGTCAAGATCTGAGTCAGGTGTCTCTGTAGTATGTGGTTCCTTTTTCTCTTCTCTTCTTTTCTTTCTTCCTTCCTTTCTTTCTTTCTTTCTTCCTTCCTTTCTTTCTTTCCTTCTTTCTTTCTTTCTTTTTTTTTTTTTGATGGTTTTTCTAGACAGAGACAGGGTTTCTCTGTAGCTTTAGAACCTGTCCTTGAACTAGCTCTTGTAGACCAGGCTGGCCTTGAACTCACAAGAGAACCGCCCCCTTCTGTTTTCTGTGTACTGGGATTAAAGGCATGGGCCACCCCCACCCGGCTAGTATGGGGTTTCTTATCAAAAAAATTGAAACTATGGTCTCATGCATGCAAAAGAAGCAAATTTCCTGTGTTAGTTTGTTTTCCACTGCTGTGATAAACCCCAAGGCCAAAATTAACTTGGGAAGGAAAGGGGGGGACCTCAGGGCAGGAACCTGGAGGTGGGCACTGAAGCAGAAGTACAGAGGAATGCCACTTGCTGGCTTTCCCTTGATGACTTCCTCAGTGTGCCTTCTTAAACAACCCAAGACCGGCTGTCCAGGTTGGCACCACCCCCGATGGGCTGGGCCCTCCCACATCAATAAGTAATCAGGAAATGCCCTACAGACTTGCCTACAGGCAACCTGATGGAGGTGTTTTCGTAATTGAGGTTCTCTTCCCATGTGACTCTAGCTGTATCAAATTAACAGTAAGCTAACCAGGACAATAACTTAATATAGATTGAAACAATAATACAGATTTTAAAAGAATACAGTGTTGAGATTGGCAGCAGGTCACGTGGGTGAGAGTACTCAGGGACCCAGTTATTGTCCCGGCCTTTATTTTACTGAATTCAAGAGAAAGATGCATTTGATTAATAAGAGGTTTCGTTTGCGTGTTTTTCTGTTTTGAATGAGAGATTTAATCATACATTCTCATCTTCTACTGAACATGTCCCTTTCCATAATGCATCTGATTGTAATCAAATGCATACGTGCTTTTTGCACAGTCACAAAAAGTTAAATAGGAGATTCTCCCTAAAAGTTTACCAAATGTCACAGTTTTGCCTTGCTGCCCATGCACCTAAGACCATTTCAGACCAGACTGGCTCTTCTGTTCTTCATAACCTGATACGTTGAGAACACACTTGAATCAAAGCTGGCTGAATTTGATTGTTACCAGGAGTAGGGGGGCTAATCCTATTGTTCAGAGATGGAACTGTGTGTAGTCTGAATTGGGTGGGCACTATGGCAGTTCTGAGGGGGGACCAGGTAGATTGGAAAAGTGCAGAGTATGCACACATGAAATCAAGTCCATTACTATAAGAGACAGGATCCCAGCATGCCTGTTTCAATGACAAGCAGTATTAACCATTACAATAATTTAATTAGTTTTTTAAACTGGGATTCGTATATAACCCAACATGAAAAGGATTAAAATAGTTAATAGAATCTCCTGCTCATTTCTGTTTGTTTTTTTTTTTTTACCCCAAGAATGAATTTTCTTTTTCTTTAGCAGCAGTGTCGTGGTATTCTTCAGTGTTTATAAAAGGTGTGTTATGATTTCAGGTGTGTTACTTCTTTCTGTAAGTGTTAGCATATCATAATTCTGTATGTTCTGCAATGTGATTCTGTATGATGATATGTTGATGTGTAGTGTAAGTGCCATTTGAGTAATTAAGATCAGGTAGTACATGTCTGTGTATATATGTATGTACATGTTAATTACTAGAATTAGGTATAGTCTAGTCCCATTAATCATTTAGCTCTTCCGTTTAATTTGTTGGATCTACAGATTCACTTACATAGTCAAAACAAATTATCTCAAGCAGCCAAGAAAACGGGAGTATTGAGATTATATTACAATCCTGACGGTATGAGAAGCTTCACCAGTGAGGCTCTCTGCTCTGATCCTGTACTGGAAGCCTTGAGCAGAGAATCTATTTCCTCCTCATGTTATCTCTATTTTTTTCCCCTTTTCCCAGGAAAGCTCTGAAGTCCTTAGCAGAGAGACAATTTGATGTACTCAGAAAACAGTCACTGAGTGTCTGCCATATCTAAGCACAATCCTGCAACTGAGAGAAGCAAAATGTGTAGAAATAGGTCTTGTCTTCAAGAGTCATGGGGTGTAGTGGAGACCCAGACAGAAACATTAACAGTGATATTGCCCATGACAGCTCTATTCCTAGACTCTCTCGAAGTTCAGATGAAGGCCATCCAATTTGACTGGCAAGGATGGTTGACTTGAGGAGATAAATTGTAAGGACATCTTTTATTTAGACTGAATGCTAGGCAAATTATGGATGTAAAGTGGTTAGGAAAATCCTTACCGGTATCTTATGTCTGTTTACATTGTAAGAACTGTGTTTCGAAGTTGTTGGAATAGTACTTACTTTACTGTGTTTTTCCTGAAAGGAGAAAAATATATATTTTCTCCCTGAAAGCCCAGATAAACTTGAATTTTTAAAAAAATCTGAACCTTTTAATTGTTTTTAAAAGGTGCAGTGGTATATACTTCACTCTCTTAATCTGTTTATTTTCAAAATATCTTGGACCTTATTTAACATTTTTGGAATACTCTTCAAGGCACGTTCTTTTGTACATCACAGTCTGTCAGGACATCCTTGATGAGTTGATTTTTAAAAATCGGTCTCTTGAGGCCAGGCATTGTGGTACATGCCTTTAATCCTAGCACTTGAGAGGCAGAAGCAAATGGATCTCTGTGAGTTCCAGGCCAGCCTGTTCTGTATAGCAAATTCTAGGATGACCAGGACTAATAGATAGACTCTGTCTCAAAATCAGCTCTTGGGAGTTGTTTTTTTCTTCTTCTCCCCAGGTTACACTTGATGTAAATCTTGACTTCTAGTCTCTCTTTTCTCACTTGCTATGTTTTGCAATGTGTTCTTTGGGAAAACACGCAGAAACTGGTCAGAATTAGATGAGATGAGTGCATACATGGCTGAGTTGTCATGGAATTCCAGCCTACAAATAACTCTGTGAGTTTCAGCGGCTGAGCATGCATAACTAACTGTGATTGTAATCAAGTGTCCTAAGATTAATCATTTCTCAGCAATGTTGAGCTCATTTGAGGTTGAGGTTTCTTTATCACACTAACCTCAATCTTGCAATCCTTTCACCCCAGCTTCCCAAAGAGCCTGGTCACAGGCATATGCCACCACACCCAATTGAAATTTCTGGATAACTTATCCTGGGCATAGACAGACAAGGCGATATTTAAAAAAGTATAACAGGGCTTAGGGGGAATCTAGTGCTATTTTCTTTATAAAGATTGCATTGTGGTTTTTTTTGTAGATATTTACCATATTTACCTAATGAACTTGTGCTAATGACATAATACTATAAAATACTGATAATCATAAAACATTAGTTTGAGAAAGTATTGGGTTGTAGTAGCCTATTTCCTCTTTGTATTCAAATTGCTCTAAATTACAAAATCAATAGATAAATATATTATGCTGAAATAAAATACATACAAAGATAAAGATGTTTAGAGGGGAAACATACTTATACAGGTAATGGGTTTTTACCAGGAAAAATGCTGCATCCCAGCCTTTTCTCATTAAAAATTCTTTCTTTCAAGTGACAACTTAATTTCCTTACTGTCTATATAAATGCATATTTAATTTTGAGAGCATTCAGTTATGGCCCTCAGAACCATTGGTTTGAATACAAGCTGTGAGCTCCTACTGCATCTCCAAATGTGTTGGCAGCCAGAACAGTGAGTGAGAACAGCGACTTGGTCCAGTGACTAACAGACCTTCAGTCACAAGTCCAATTCCCCTGTGGCGAGAGCTTGCCTTTGCACAGGAAAAACAACTCAGTTTCCAACAAAAAGACAACCATAGTCTCAGGCAATCTCCAAAAGCCACCCAAACTTCCCACAGACATGTCCAAAGGGAACTGGGTGAGGGAGCATCCACTCAGAAGGTCAAATAGATTCAGACAGATGGGGGAATGGGTCCATAGCAGCATCCTAGCCAAAGATGAATCATACTCATGATAAACCCGTGCCAGCTTTTAAGACCCTTTGGAAAATAAGTTTCTCATGTGAGAGATTTTATGGTATCTAAAAATTTGGGTTTAAATAAAAATTGAAGACAATAAATACCCATATACACTAAATATTTAACTCAGTAAATATCAAGCAAATGATAGCCTGTTTTTATTATATTTTTGTTGTTGTAAGGAATTTATATTCATGAAGCATACAATTCAGTCATGCTACATGCAGCTTTAAAATAGCTATTATGTTTCATTTTTCTTGTCAAAAACAAGTTTGATATAACCCCAATAAAGCAGAAAAATGAAAAACAAAACAAAACCACAGCGTAAATTGACTGTAATCTGATTCAGTAACTGATCTTCTGTTTTGAAAAATTATTTAAGACTGACTTAAAGGATAGAAAATTAAATTCATAACATCAATTTCAAAACTGAATTTGAGTAGCTTATAAAATCATGAAAACATTCTATCTCAACAGAATCACACAGTGATACATGGCTTTGTCTTACAATTGTTCATGGTTCCTCTCCCGTACATATTAGTAAAATTTTATCATCATCATCAAGATACTTACATGTCTGCTTACCTGAGTTTTTTAAAAATTCAACAGTTTTTATTTATTCTTTGAAAGTTTTATATATATTTAGAATGTATATTTGTTATATCTACCACTGGATATCTCCCTCCAACTCCTCCCAAGACCCTCTCTCCTATCTCATGTCCTCTTTCATTATCGCTGTTTTATCCCTGAGTCCAATTAGTGTTGACCACACATGTATTGGAATGGGACCATCCTCTGGGACACGGGAAAGCTATCAGCAGCCACATCCACAAAGGAAAGTGACTTGCCTTGTTCAGTATCCAGGAACTTCTAGTAATTGCTCAGCCAGGGATGAGGATCCCTTGACTGCCCTGATCTTATGAAGCTTATGCGCAGGCAACTACAGGTGGTAAGTTGACGTGTGCATCGGACATGTGATATCCAGAAGAAAGCACGTCACAGCGCTCCTTCCATCCTGCAGCTCTTCCATTCTTCCTAACCCTTCTTCCATGATGCTCATTGAGCCTTGGATTCAAGATCTGCTCCAGAGGTGGCATTCTATGTTTAGTACTGTATTCTAGTCAAAAGACCATGAGTGGGGAGGTCACAGATCCAAGCCAAAAAACTACTTGTGTTGTGCTAATTGGGCATGTTGTCAAACTGCTTTCTAAATGTTTATGTTAGTACCTGGAGATTTGGGCTGCTCTCATATTGTCAGCGAAGCTTTTTTCTGTAGGGATCAGTAGTCCATATAGAGACGTATAACAGGTCAAAGTGCTGAGAAGAGGTGACTATAAATGCTCAGCCACTAATGAGTCAAATATATCAACTTCTCCTGAATTTTTGAGCTGTTTCTGATTCTGTGTGATTGGCTTCTCATTCTTTCACTTATCTTTTATTCCTTCTTAAATTTTGTGGGTTTGAAAGAAGAAAGCCCTGTTTAGGTTGTAGATAAGGTACTGACAAAATTTCTTGCCATGTATCATTCAGTTGACTTTTTAAAACATGAAAAGCATTTGTTTTACCCATTAGTAAGCATCCGTACTAGTTACTATATTAATAGTGCCTGACAAAAGAAAGGAGTCATTGGCTCAAGTTATTTGGCCATGTAAGGGAAGGCACAGTAACAGGAATGTGTTGCAGAGAATTCTCACATCACTATGGACCAGGAAGTGGAGAATGATAAACTCAGAGATAGATAATGCTTTCAATGCCCTCTCTCCTCTGTGACCTGCTTAAGCACTTCATCCTAAAGCTTCAACGGTCTCCAAAAATAGGACCACCAGGTGGAAGTCGGGTGTTCAAAACATGAACCAGATTCTAGATTTTTAGTGGGAAAAGCAAAACTGTTGATTGTCGCCATAAATGATGCTGTTGACTTTAATATCCATTTTCCAAGCACCCACAGAGATTCTGAGTTCCTGAGATTGGTTGCTGAGGTATTTTGATAGTATCATGTCTTGGAAATCCCAAGGCACAATATTCAGAAGACTTTAGTGATTGTTGCCAGGGCTTTCTGTTCTTCTCAGAATACATACTAATGTATATGATATATATTATGCATTGTTCAGAACATTGTAGACAGTAGATGTAAGTTGTCTTTAAAGAGGTTGTATGAAATTATATTTGTCCTTATTTTCACTAATGATTTTTGTTAATAACTGTTATTCATCAGAATGTTTTGTAAATAGGTAGATTTATTAGATCCTGAGTCATTTGATTGAGTTACTCACACCAATGTAAGATTGAACCCTTCTCTTGCTACATAACATCTGTTCTTAGAAGCTTGAACTCAGTATTGTGGCACATAGAATCAAGCACTGTGGAGATGGTTGGGATTTTCTCTACCCAAGAAGTCCACATGCACTTTCTGGCATTATGGAAACTAGCTATCTGGGAAGATGTTTTGATATCTCAGTTCCAAGCAAGACATCTTTAACATCTCCCTTCTCTGCCAAGGCTCCATGAAAATCATGGAAGATGAAGCAGAAATAATAATTTAAAAAAATCATGGGAAGGGCCAGAACACAGTGAAATACTATCATCTGGACATGTCATGCCTAGTACTCATGAATTTATAACAGTTATTGGGTACCTTCATGAAACCTATAAAAATTCCAATATACAAAGGGGAGGTGCTCTCTGGACCTCAGCACTTAATATATAGCTTCCATGGGGAGAGAGAATTATTTTATTTTTGAGGGTGTTCCCACTGGTGGGTTTCTATGATCTGGTGCATGGCTTCACACCAATGCACACGTGAACAGCATGAATTAGATTTAGTAGCTCATTGGAAAAAAGAAGAAAAGAGGATATGAAGTTCATAGGGGAACAGGTCGGTGGCTATATAGGGAGAGAAGGATAAGGGAAATGGGGGGAGGAGATATTATCATTTCATTACATAGAAATATGAAATTTCAAGAATAAACAGAAATGTAATTGAAAACCATCGAATTCAAGTGGAACTACAATTTCAGAGTGCTTGGTGTGTTATATTTGAAAGGGATATTATTCTCTTTACCTGGCTCTTTGTTTATGGTGGAGTGTGTCAATTGGAGTTCGTCCCCGTAGCCTCAACAATAAAGATATTGGAAGCTGGAATGCATAGTTCTATTTTTACAAGTATAATTTAGAAGCCAATTTATAAACCCTGTGATTGAAGAAATATTTTGAGGGAAAACTCTCAATGTCACTGGAATGATTCAAATGAAAGAAGGTCTTAAATTGAGCAATTTTTGCAGTTTAAGGCCTGCCTCACACAATTGCCCTGCAGTTGACCCTTCAGCCCTATTTTGAGTTACCAGATGAAAATAAGATTTCCCTTCAAGTGGTAGTTGCTATGGGCAACTGTACTGATGCCAAAAGATGAATACTCTACCTCCTTAGTATAATGCCTACTTTGTAAGCTAAATAAAGAGCTAAATTGTAGAGAAAGAAGGCATATAAATGGGAAATATCTGGGAAAGAATGGAAACAGGAATATTAGAGATGTGGATATAAGAAAAAGAAGTATTTGCCGCACATTTTTGGTAACTACCTGGCAGTTTGCACAAATTTTCTATTCTCCTGGGCTTGCTATATTCCATGTGTCAGATCCAGAATATTAACACTGTTTACTGACCAAGTTTTTCCTTTATAACATGAATTTTATGTCTTTGTTTCTTTTAGGATTTTGAAAGAAATTAATGGAAGTGAAGATTTGAGACAATTGCATAGGGAAAGATTTCTGAACTTGGGTTTTCAAGCAGAAATATTCTATACAATTAAAATTGCTTAATCAGCCATTTGCTAGCCATTAATCTCTAAATGCATTTCAGTTTGCGTTCTGAGTGTATTGGTTTGGAAAGACAAATTCCATATGAAATGTGTAAAAACAACACTCATAACTTATTTGGCTAAATTGTAGTGTTTTAATATAGCCATTACTATGTCCACAGGATAAAAAAAATCACCCTTTATTCATTGTACCCGCCGGCACCGATGCCATTGTAGGTTGCAGCCACTATTCCTTTGTTGACATCTGCTCTTTTCATGGTGTTCTGCTTGTTTATAATCAGCTCAGAGACTGACTGGAAATTTGCATGAAAAAAATCAATAGTTGCATATACGCAAAAACTAGTTGCTAGGAGAACTTACAAGATACATTCATAAAATAAGTTTGTTGAGCTCACATTGTGACTTGTGGTTTGCAGTCTACGGGAAAACCACATCTACACAGTCATGTCAATTCCTTTATTATCAGAGTCTATGGAAGTGAAAATGTCTTCACTTCTAAAAATACTTTGTTTGTTAAGGAAAACAATTCAGCTGTAAAAAGATTCGTTCTTCAGCAGTGGACATTCTAGAACATTGGGACCTGTATGAAAATACAGCACAGACTATAGGCATGACAGATTGACCTCTACAGGAAACACAGATCCTGTCTTATAGACTTTCCAGGGGATTCTGGACTCTAAAGGAGTCCTTTGCCCTCCTGAATATATGAGGTGTTTATCATACACTTGTGTCTTAATGTACTAAATTCTGACAACTTGGTAATTTTTTTCAAATACAGAGGGATTAAAGAAAGTTAATGAGGTGCTATTGTGACTCAATGCAGAACTTAATAGATTAGAAGACTATGTAACGAATTTGTGTTAAAGTATTTGTATGCCATAGTAAGAGAGTTGGATGTTGTCTCCCAAGTCATAAAAGCCACTACTACTCTCCCAATAAAAGAGGTCTCTGGATCACTTAGAGAGAGAGAGAGAGAGAGAGAGAGAGAGAGAGAGAGAGAGAGAGAGAGACTGATTAGGATAGAAATATTAAATAATGGAGAGAGAACTGGAATAATTTGGGGTAGTCAACACTGTAATTAGAATATATTGTATAAAATAATCTATTTTGAATAAAAGGAAAATGGTAAAAGGAAAAAAGGATTTGAATTTAGAGATTTAAGCATATAAGATAGCCCAATGAAAGCATATAACAAGGAAAAGAGGAACGGAGTCCTTGGAAGCTCAGGTGACTTGGATAAGAGGAGAAACCAGAAATGCAACTGTAGAGAGTTAGAAGACAGCCCTGATAGTGTGTGTAAGACTGAAGTGAGGAAGGCTGATAAAGAGAGAGAAAACCTCTGAGGGCAGAAACCTGTTGCCTATAGGATTTGGATAAGAACCGAAGAAAACAAGGATTGGTCAGTCTGACCAGTCCCATGTCTGTGCTTTGTTTCAGTGTTTCTTCTGTTGAAATATCAAAGAAATCTTGGTGTGATGAAACTATTCATTTAGGGTAGGTGATTTCTGTAGAGAAATAAGAGTTGAACTAGAAGAACCATAAATTCTTTGGGAAAAAAAAAGAGAGAACTATTCCAGAGAAATAAAATCCGTGTGGTGTTAACGGAAGCCCCCATCGTAGAATTATAGATCTGTTAACTGGACATGTAAACTGTTTCACCATAGAATGAGAATCTTCCTAAATTATTCTGCAGCTGTTAAGGCATTAATTACTTATGCTGGATCTTAATTATGAGCTCACAAGGAGAGACTACCATGCCCCTGACTTAATTTGAAGAGAGACATCTCTATTAGCTGTCTTAAAATGTTTCTTTCTGCTCTTCTCACACCCATATTTATGGCAAAATTGTTTCTCAGTGTTATAAACTTATTTTGCATGTGTATGTGGTGTGTGTGCATGTATTCATGTTCACACGTGTTGAGGGTGTGTGTGTGTGTTCAGGGATGTGTGTGAACCCATATATGGAAGCTCTGGAGTAAAGTCAGGTGTCTTCCTTCCCTGCTGTCTACCTTATGTATATACTGAGGCAGGCTGTCTCACTGAATATAGAATTCTGTTTTTGAACTAGTCTGGGCAGCCCCATCTTGCTCTGGGTGGTCCCTGTCTTAACCTCACAGCGGCTGAGATGATAGATAGGCTACCATATCCACCCAGCACTTACATGGGTTCTTAGAATGCAAAATCTGGTCCCCATGCTCGGATGCAGACCTTGGTTCTCTTTTTGAAAAGGATTGTTGAAATTAGAAAGAAATACAATTTCAGATGCTGCAGGTTCTGGGGATGCCAGAAATCCCCTCTTTCTACCCACCTCTGTCCTTCTCTCTCTCTTTTCAGTGGTTTTTGGGGAAATACTGATAATTAAAGTTTTAGGCTTTAGCTTATTTCTTTGGACCACTATATATCTTCCTTCTGCCAAACCCAAACTATGATAACCTTGTCTCTCACAGTCCATTGTTTAAGTAGTAAAGTTGCTGAGAATTAGTGAGAAATTATACATTATTTTGACTGTGTAAATACAGGTGGTGGGCCCCTTCCTTTGGTATTTTTCACCATGTCATATTTGAGAAACAGAAGCAAGAAATATGCAACGTCCGTGTCTGTGCGCTCGAGTATCCAGAAATGGCCCTTAGAAAGGTTTGCTGCGCATGTGCCCCACAGTATGGAAGGACTTTTGGAAATTCACTATCTGGATGACTGATAGTGTCTGTTATTTTAATATAAAGGCTTGGCGAAGCGACACAAACATTCTCTTTGAGTGTCCCTCTCTCATGGGCTGAGATGAAAAAGGTGGGTGGTAAGGATTAGGAGGGCAAACGCCGGCTTAGGAGGAAGCCGTGGTTTCTATCGTTGATTAGGGTCTTATCTACTATGGAACTACTTGCTGGCTGACAAGTCGATGAATCACGCTCAGTCTAGTTCCACATCTCTAAAATAGGGAACTGTGGCAGGGCTACTTCAAAAAAAAATGGCAGTGAGGATTCGCAGAGCAACCTGGGCTCCCCAGGGGAGGAAGTGCGTTCTCACCATGACGTCATAATTCATTATCCTGTGACAGAGAGCATGTGAAACTGAGAGCCGAACACATCTGCAGTCCCTGTGAACTGTCCAAGTCTCATCATGGTGGTCACAATACGTCAAAACTGATTTGCATAGAAACTCATATGGATTTTCATTGGGTACTTTTTAAAAACTGAACTGCCATAAACAAATTCTTGTATTTTTTCTTTACATAAAGCAAAGTGATAATTTCCCTTGTCATATTTCCTTTAGATTTTCTTCCCAAAAATGGCTTAGTTGTTCCTAACAGCACACCTCCTTACCTAGTCTTCTTTTTCATTCCCTGAAAGTCTAATGTTGAAATTGATGTCTCCCTGACTATACATTTTGAACTTAATGACATATGATTTTCATTTTCATATGTAAAATGTAATCTGTATTCATATCCATACTCATTTCATTCAAAAATAATGTTTGGGATGTTTATCTATCGATACATACAGCTTTTGTTCATTGTAGTTTGACTATGGTCTTTAAGTTGCTGGGAGGGAGCAACCTTATGCAAGTATTTATTAGACCATTTGAAAACAGCAGGTTAGTTTGAAGAGCTAGGTATTTGCGAGCTAGCAATCACCTCTCCCTGAATAATATTCAAAAGGTCTGACATGGACAAAAGATTGTATAGAGATGTAGGAAGCATTTGTTTTAATAGAAAACCATGGAAGTAATCTATAGCCTCTCATCAGTGAAATAAACAGTGTAGACCTATCAGCAGACGAAACAGTACTTTAGCCAAGTAGTGATGAAATATTAGAATTAGAAAAGAAATGTGAAGATATTGCAAACTATTCTTGGAAAGTCTTAAGTGTGAAAAAAACCCAAATGTTGGATATTTATGAGCAAAAATACCTTTTTTATATAGCAGTCATCATATATTTTATATGATTGATTTCTGTTTTAAGTGTATAAGAAAGCTACAGAAGTAAAATAAGGCTGATGAATTAACATGATCATTTCATGGTATATTTTCCATTTTCTTCAATGGTGGGTGACCACTCTTTGTGTTATTTTTAGAGGCTCACAATCAGTGAAGCCTTTACCTTTTTACTCAAGGGTTTTCATGTTGGAAAAATCTGACATATTAAAACTTTGACTTTAAAACATAGGATAGACCTGGAACTTTTCTAGAATTGGAAAATAGGAGATGTACAACCTGAAGTAGCTTTTCCTAGGGATAACCGGAGGATCTTGAATATGACTCAGAATATGGAATGATTGTTTAAATCTTTCAGGAGTACTTGTTCACGAAGAAAGATAGCCCCACACGACAGAAGGTAGACATTCATCAATGTTTAATGACTGGCTCTCCAATGTCACGTAGCAGTAGTGGTGATAACATTTGTTTATGCAGAGAATACCACGTTACCCTTTAGCACTATAAAGTCTGATGAGTTTCAAAGGCATCACTTGCATTTGGGGGAATTTTTGCGTTTCTATCAGAATTTTGCTGTTGTGTTAGATAGTCTCAAATTCATGAGCTCAAGAGATCTTGCTGAGCCTTCCAGTGGCTACACTTCTGATTACACACTGCTATGCTTGACGAGGGCTTAATTTTATCACTTAATTGTATGAAGAATCATTAAGCAATCTATTCCTTGTGAAACAGCATATCAGGGAGAGGAGTTATCCACAGTTCCTAACAATGTTGCATTTGCAGTCGTTCTGGCTACCAGTTAAACTGGAAAAGAACCAAGTAGGAAACAGAAGTGGGTAAGTCAATGTGATAGTTAGGGAATTCTGTAACTCGGGATGGGTAACACCTTTCTTCCAGTGGCTTTTTCTGTTAAAAGGTCAAAGAATTCTCTATTTATTTCAAGAAAAAGTCTTTTATAAACAATTTTTTTAGTGGATGCATTTTTTCTTTTTTTTCTTTTCTTTATTATTTATTTATTAAAAATTTCCACCTTCTTCCTACCTCCCATTTCCCTCCCCTCCCCCTAACTCCCCTCTCCCTCTGTCTCCAGTTCTAAGAGCAGTCAGGGTTCCCTGTACCATGGGAAGTCCAAGATCCTCCCCCCTCCGTCCAGGTCTAGGAAGGTGAGCACCCAAACAAACTAGGCTCCCACAATGCCAGTCCAACAATTTTTAAAAAACCAACATAAAGTGAATTTCTGTTTCAGACTTCTAAAACAAACAAACAAACAACAAACAAAAAATGGAATACACGTGAGAGCAAGTGATGAAGAAAGAAGAAAGCTGAAATCATTTGAAAATCATTTGAAAGACAAATCATTATTAAAATCATCCATAGCGCTTACGATTCGAATATAATTAAAACAGCTTACACTTATATTTAAGTCTGAACACTTTATTAGTCTATGACTTTTTAGCTGCTCTTCTGCTTTATAGAAAGTTTTCCTTTCAGATTTATTGAAGTATAATTTATGAACAGATATGTCAATCGGCTTAGCAATGGTGATTGCTTCACATTTTACCAAGACAGCAAGTTCTACCCCTTAAATACATACCACCTATGATTAAAAGGATCTTGATAAAAATAAAACACCTTTGAAAGGTAAATCACCAGATGTTTTCTGAATCATTTTCCATTTAAAAATTATTAAGTTAGTATGTTCAGGAACATGCAACCCTTTGTTCTTAAAGCCAAGTATTTCAAGAACCACCAAAAATGAATATCTTTGGTTTTATGTTACAATCTGAGCATGAGGATGTCTGTGCACATTGGAAAGAGAATATATGCTCCTTGAAAATTCTGAAATAGACTTATGCTTTTTTCAATTTATTATGATTAAAAGTGCCAAGTAGAATTAACAATAATCCGAAGATAAAATTAGAGGGTTAATTGGATTTTTAGTGAGTGATCTATAGTATTTCTTTAAACAATGTTTGGTTAAAGCTTGCAGTTAAGGGTGATGCTATAGAAATACTGAGATTACATGGATGGTAGATGAATGCTCAGAAATATAGTTCTATTATGAAGGTCATAAGTAAGAGAGAATCTTTAAATAATTTGTAAGGAGTAGATTTTAGGCTGAGGAAAGGCTCAGTTGGTTGAGGATCTGAGTTTAATTCCTTAAGCTCACTTTTTTTTTTAAGGCAGACATAAGACATAAGTATGGTGGCACACACTTGCAACTCTCGTGCTTACAAAGCAGAGAGAGGCAGGTCCCTGGGGCTCACAGACCAGCACTACATGATAGACACCAGGCTACTATTAGAAAAAGCTCTTTGTGCACAAGGAATGCACTAGAAGTTGCTCTCTAATCTCCACATGTTCACACAAATGCGTATCTGCATACGCGTGGACACAACATACAGATGAACACAAATACATACACTTGGGTATGAGTGGACACACACACACACACACACACACACATACATATGAGTGTGTGTGTGTGTGTGCATTCCCATGCACAGAACCAGTTACTTTGCAGTTCAGGTTCAAATGAATAAACATGAGATCCTGGTGATTGAAGGTGTTCCAGCAGGGATATAAAACCTGCCTCACTTCTCAGTGCAGACTACAGCAATTCTTGTCCTCATGTTGACTCCAGGGAACCTTTCCTACCTCTTGTCTTGATGTCAAGAGATTACTGCTAAGGACGATACACAGATTAATAGAAGTGGGTTAATTTAAGATGTAAGAGCAAGCCAATAAGAAGCGTGAGCTAATAGGCCAAGCAGTGATTTAATTGAAAAGAAAGGACATACACCTCTCTTTCTGTGAAACTCACATTATTTTACTTAGTTATTAGTAACTAATTATTTAGAAGCTTTCCAAACCTTTCACCTCAGTGTGGAATATGTAAGCATCAAAACTCGAAAACAGAAGATGACGGCTCTGTTAATCCAAGCAATTTATACTTTTATGATTTGGAATTTCAGTTAAAGTAAGAATGCTTTAACAATGTAATTTGCATTCTTAGTCATTTAATTTGTTGTATGTTGAAATTAAATGACTAATTTGAACTTTGATTAATTTGAAAATTAATCAAATTTGCTAGATCAGGCTTAAGTACTCTTGTTTTAGAATACTGCTTATTACTTACACTGCTGGATAAATCACCTGTGAGAAAAATATTTTTAATAAATATTTTAGTATTACTTGATCCTGGATATTAGGAATCCTGCTTTCCTAGTGTCACACTTTACTTTTGGGGTGTAATTAATCGTTCTTTACCCCACTTCATCTGTGTCAAAAGCTTGTTTGAGAATTAAATGAGATCATGTATCTAAAGCAACTCAACCAGCACAGAGTAAGTACTAAGCAAATATAAGATAGTACTAAGTAAATATAAGGTAGAAAAATCAGCCACTTGGAGCATACAAGATGCCTCAGCCAATATAGTTGCCTGCCACCAAGCCTAGGGACCTGAGTTTGATCCCAGAAACTCACATAGTGGAAGTAGAAAACCAATTGTCACATTTTTTACACTGCCTCCACAAATACTTCACGGCATGTGCACATACACGCGCACACACACACACACACACACACATATACACACACACGCACGCATTCACAATATAAATAAATAAAATGTAATAAACAATTTCTAAAACAAGTCTGCTATTTTGATAATTCTGTAGTCTAGTTTATTATTTATATTATTAAAATTATTAAAATATTAATAATATTAAACATATTATTGTTTGAGGTAATTCTTATAGTTCCAATTACTAAAAGCAGTTAGGTTATATAGAGTGTAACAAGAATAATTTCCAAGCCCAGGTCTAAGTAGTTATAATATACACATATGGATGTGATTATGTGTACACACACACAAAATAAATGATTATGAAAAAGATCCTGGAATGCTAAAGCTATTTATTTGTCTGTGTTTGGGAGAGAGGGGGAAGGGAGTAAGTGTGTGTGTGCATGTGCAAAGATATACTCATGGGGATCAGAGCACAACTGCTGAGTCTGTTCTTTTCTTCCCCTGCTGTGTCTCAGGAATTGAACCCAGGTTGTAGGTCAGTACTTTAACCCACCATGCCTAATATTTTTTTTATTTTTTAATTCTTGAGATTTTTTATTTTGAATAATATGCCGTGGAACAAACATTCAATTCTTCATCCCTGTTCTAGCGCAAGCACATTCAACAATTGGACAACCTCTCATTCAAGTCTTCCTCCTTCTCTCCCTCCCTCCCTTCTTGCTTCTCTCTCTCTCTCTCTCTCTCTCTCTCTCTCTCTCTCTCTCTCTTTCTCTCTCTCTCTCCTTGTTTGCTTACCAGGTTACAGCAATCAGTGTCTACTTTTAGGGCAGTATCTAATCCTGTGGTTTTGCAGTTGGACAACAATACTGGTTTCTGGGTGTGCCACAACTGGTATTATGCATTATAGTTTAATGATAAAACATAGAGCTAAAGTTTAAAACTGACTACTTAAATGTAAATTCAAGCCATGCAGATGCTTCCAGAGATAACATTCCTTCAATCCCCTCCAAACCTTTGTGCTTCTTTGAGATGGAAAGGGAAGGGGAGAATTTACAGCTACTCCTTTGGGACGCTCATACGAAAATTAGACCAGTGAGATAATAAAGGCTGCACTATATATATTCATCATACTGTCTTTGATATAATATATATTATGCATATATTATATATTATTTGGATACTGCACTACAAACTAGACATTCAATAAGTTCAATAATTTAGATATTAATTGACATAACCTCTAAGGTACTTTTGTGTATATGTGTTTATAGTACAGTTTGCAAAATAATTCTCAAGAATTGAAAAACAAATAAATAAATATATGGATCAATAGCCAGGAGAGGAAGTTCTTGTTTCCCCCCACAGATGACAGCTCTATCATACACTTAGGGTGACAACAAGTTGGCAAAGCCACACCTCAGCTAGCCTTCTGCCCCTCCACCATGTCCCATTTTAACTGGTGAGTAAAATGTGCAGTATAATTTAAGTTGTCAGATATTCTGTAAATCCAGGGACAGAATGCATTTTCTTTAACTCTTATGATTTGGCTACATGGCTGTTTCCTCATTTAATTTGTGATGAGCATTAATAACAGCAACATTTCTAGGTAAGGCTTTAATGAAGAAATTAGGAGGGGGAATTTCTGGTAGCTGTAGTTACAAACACGACTAACGTCTAAGAGAGGAATAAATTATAATTTCATCCACTTTGTAGAAAACACTGTTTGTAAAATAACCTCGTAGGGGAAGAAAAAAACTTTAATTAAAGCTTTAGTATCCAGCAACATTTAAGAAAACTGTGAGCCAACTATTTTGTGAGCCAAATTTTCTTGTGAGCCAATTTTTAATGTAGCTGAACTGAACTCACATAAATTCCAAAGCTTTTTACCTTAACTTCAGACCTTCTGAAATTAGTCCACTCAGCTCAAATTCTGAAATATATCTTTAGACCATTCCTTTTTGTTTCTGAAAAACAAGAGCCAAATATATTATCACTTCTGGAAACAAAATACTATTAAAATTATAAATAATTTGATAATTTTGAAAATAAATCCCCCATCTTGAAATTACCTTTTGCTTGTTCATTTGGATATAAACAACTCAAAGTATTACGGAATGCTTTTGGTGTAGCAAATAAACTCCATATCATTATACATCGTTATTTCTTAGACTGTTCACCCAAAGTTATCACTTTTTTACCATAGACAGAAATTCAAGGCAAATACAAGTTTTATTTTTATTTTTGGCTAAAGATCTTAGTTTGTACGTGCTGTCCTAGAATCTTTCTTCGGAGGAAAGTTAATATCCACAAACAAATGACTTCAACAGAAATACATCACGAGAGTGAAGCTGAGCACAGATAAAGCTCTAGAATCTGTTTAGCCATGAAGGGCTGCCTAGATAAGAGGTAGGCGCCAAACATGATTGCAGATTCATGTGGCTCAAGGGAAATAAAAGTAGACATTCTTGAGTTACCGGCCAAGGCCAAGGAAATGAATGCTATCTTCTCTTTTTCCCCTCCCCCTTCTCTTCAAGAGAATATGATAGGTTTAAGGAATGGGTATATTTTTAAACTGACAAAAATATTAAACCTTTAGGTGATGTAATAAATAACTGTGGCTCGAGTACAGAAGATATGTTTTCACATTTCAAGGAACAAAGCTTCCCCTGTTTAGAGCCACTCCATGGAAACCCTCGGAGCAGCCTTGGGACTCCCAGCCATCCGACAAAAGGTGATGCTTTTGTTCCATGTTTTCCACAGTTGATGTCACAGCATGGTTCCTTTTATGGACCTGGGGGATAAAAAAAATTGTTGTTCATTCTTGTCCTAAGTTCAGCCCTCTCAACTCCTTGGACTCAATCTTGACACATTTTACCAATCTTCCTCCTTTCTCTTTGCTGACCAGCCTCAAGTCATTTTCACCTTTCTTCTGTTCAAACCCCCTCCTACCTGGATTATTCCACTTTACCCTACCCTTTGCTCCTTTACAGAAATAGTATTAGGATTCAGATCTGTTATCTCCTTGCTTGGGTCCTGAACCAACACAAAGGGCTGCCTCTGGATGGAGCAGTCTGTAGTCCTTGTGGACAGGAGCAGACATCATTTCCAGAGTTGTTACATTTTCCTGCCCCTCCCCCACTTTCTTTTTCACTTATTTCTTTCCATTCACTCTAATTTCTTCTTTTAAACTCAGTACCCATGCATGTCACCTCCTGTAGATACTGATTGGGTGACCCTATTTTATGTTTTTGGGATCCCTTGATCACAGTTCTTTTTTATTATTCCAGAATTATATATTAAATACATATTTCTCACAGTTGATTGTCTATCTTTCAGACCTGAGAACAGGGTCTTACTAATTCTTCAAAACCAGACAGGCTGAAATTAGCTTGTTAAACCATTTCTTTAAAATTATTTTATTTGGCCAGAACCATGAACCTTAGGTAGACATAAATTTTTATGAAGGAACATTTGCAAAGAATTCATCTCAGCATGCTCGGGTGATTTAGACGGAACACACGTTAGAAATTTTAGATAGTCATTGATTTGGTCAGATATTGTAAAACTTGTTTTTCATTTACCCAATTTTATGTAATATGTGCTTTAATTTTCAACTAAATTGAGAGGATGTAACTGACCTTGCAGAGGAAGTGGGTACCAATGAACACAAGTAATTATCAGTCTCCTGAGATTGCTTAGCAGTTAAACGTGCTTGCCCCAAAGCCTGACAATCTGGTTTGATCACTAATTCATATGACGGGAGGAGAGGAATAATTCTTGAGAGCTGCTCTCTCATCTCCTCATTGCACACCTGTGGTGCCACATGTGTGCCTGCACAGATGTGCACACATGCATAAATAAAATGCAATTAAAATGCTTTTATTCTACAAGGATCTTGATAACCTTAGATGCAGTTTCTCATAATTCAGTGATTCAAAAGATTGTTGTGGAGGCTGGAATGATGAATGCCCCCATAGTCTCCGGCATTTGAATGCTAGGTTCTCAGTTGGTGGCCCTGTTTGGGGAAGGCTTTGGAGGTACAGCTTCATGGAAGAAGTGCATCCCCGGAAGTGGACTCTGAGGTTTCAGAGGTACATGCCATTCTCAGTTCGCTCCCTCTGCTCTCTGTTTGTGATCTGAGATGTGAACTCTCAGCTCTCGACTTTCTGTTTCATCTGCTATGTCTTCCTCCTTCCATGCTCTGCCCCTCTGGTGTTGATATACTCGGCTCTCAGGAGCTGTAAGCCCAAAGCACACCCTTCTTTCTATAAAGTGTCCTGGTTATTGTTTGATCACAGCAATAGAAAAGTAAGTAACACAGTCATTTTATATTTTGTTTTTATAAAGGTAATTATAGATGCTCAAATATGCGTTTCTGTGCCTATAAAGTCATACTAGAGTATTAAATTAAATGTTTTCTAAACATGTTTAGATACCAAACCAAAGTATTTGCAAGGTCATTGCTAAGTCTTTAAGTCACACTTTTATAGTATAAACATTACTCATGAATTGGACTAATTTTCTAATTTTCTCCCTGAGAAGTTGGCACGAATGAATATGAAATGTTCAGTAAAAATTTTCAGACATTTGAACTAATAGCTCTCTTGTATTACTATATGACAAATTAGCAGTTTTTCTAAGATTAAATCACATATAACATATAATATGCCAATAATAATTTTATTATTGGGCTCCTCCCTAATAGAAGTAGGAAATCTTTGAGCTTAAATTTTCTATTCACCTTTACTGCTTTTAAAAAATACTTAATTTTAGTTTCTCTGAATATTAATTGTAAGCAACAAAAGTGTTATTTCCATTATACTCTTTACTTAGAATTGCCGTTATAAAACTAGAGCTATTATAAATGCAGAATGCTATCCCTTGATCTTTATGTGTCTTTATTTCAGTGCAAACTGTTTCATTCTGTGACAAACAGCGAATCTGCTATCATTTTCCCACTAGCTGCTACATTTAAAAGACCACTGTGCTCTTCCATTACAGTACAAGTGATTTCTAGGAAAGATGTTACATTTTCAAGTTTTATTATGGCTCCCCTCAGTGTGTAAACACTGAGGAGACCCACAGCCTCCACAGTACTTTAGTCTACCTTCAGACGGTTTGATACTTGACTTTTTCTTGGTGTCTTCCTGAAAGCAGATTCAGCCGACCATCACTTTCTTGTTGATTTCTCTTTTTATTGTCTCTCTCTCTCGACTCATTTTTGTTCTACTACCTAACGTACATTTTAGGGATTTTTAGGCAATTCACATTCACATAGTGCCTCAAACACACAGGGAGGTGGAGGGATGCTTTTGACACATCCTGGTTGTTTCCGACAACGAATTATCCACTCTTTTCTAGAGGCTAACCTTTGCCAACATATCCTGAGGAGTAGAAAGCACTGTCACTGTCACCAAGGCCACAATATCGATGCCTCTTATACTGAAGTCATTACTACTTCTCTTGGTGTTTATTAAGTATGAACAGTTACAAACTTCTTTAGCTATGCTAGATGATAGAATTGCTTCCACGGAGAAAAAGCAACCCTACTTGCTTCCCTGTCGGGACAATGTTCCCTCTGAGCAGTAAGAAAGTTTAAATAGATAAAGACTGAGGAGGTAATGTTTTTCACGTAACTATTCTTAAAATATGTGTGAAGGCTTTAATGTCAAAGTATGTTTTTAGATAAAGCATAAGCAATAAGAATTAAAATTTGTGAACTGTAATTTCTTATAAGATTTTGTCATCTCTTTCAAATATAAGGTTGGAATGAATTCAAAGCAATTATCAGATCTAAATTTTAACACAAAAGACCTTTCATATTTTATGCTTTAATTACTTCAATCTAGAAAGTGAATTGTTGGATTGTTACAATGTTGACAGGCCCAAATCCACTGAAATAAAATAAGAAGTCTTGTATAACATAACCTTTTATGTTCTTTCTCATGTTTCTGTCTCACTAAAAAATAAAATTATATATGAAAACCAAACAAAGTATAGAACTATTGAAATAAGAAATTATGATTGCATAATTTTTCTGAAGTTAGTATTTCAGAAATGTTTGCTCTATGAAATGTTTCGTTAATTAACTTTGCAATTTTGTTTTAATGAGGTAGCAGAAATCAGAAATATCAAACTCTATAAAATTTAATTTAATTAAAAATGTCATTCATAGTATAGTTATATTTTCTGCTACTTTTTTTTGAGACAGGGTTTCTCTGTAGCTTTAGAGCCTGTCCTGTAACTAGCTCTTGTAGACCAGGCTGGCCTCGAACTCACAGAGGTCCGCCTGCCTCTGCTCCCCGAGTGCTGGGATTAAAGGCATGTACCACCACTGCCCTGCCTCTGCTACTTTCAAAATAATTTTTTGGCTAAAAATGTATCTCAGTTGGTAGAGTGTTTCCTCCTGTGTGCATGAGGCCATGGGTTCAAACCATCATTGACTATTTCAAATCAGAAGCACATTTAGCATTGCAAATGTAGCCAGCCTTATTCGATATGAAAGCAGAAGCATAATATACCTAGAGCACAAAACCTGAGGTCAAAAAGAAACTTTCGTATACGTTGAAGTGGTTAGGAATATCTCATAAAATGATTTTTACAATAAAAATAAAATAATAAATTCTTATGACTTTAATGTTTGCCCATGTATGAAGGTGGCTTCAGGGGTCGGAGAGCGTCAGATTGCCTGGAACTGGAGTTATAGGTAGCTGTAAGCCTCCTGATGTGAATGTTTAGACTTGAACCCATGTCATCTGCCGGGGCAGCAGCTCTTAACCACTGAGCCATTTCTCTCCACTCCCTGCTATTGAAATTTAAAATATGTATTCGTTTTAGTAGCAAAGCAAAAAGATATAATTATCCATCTCTTAGAGATTTCCTTATGCTTTATCTGGCTTAGACTCCAAGGTGCACGCCCATCACAGAGAGTAGAGTAATAGTTAATTAATCATTGTCAGCAGTGCCTGCAGAGGAAAAAGACCAGCCACTGAATAAATGCAATAGAAAGAACAATTGTATGAATGAATAGTAGAATTACTAAGATAGTATCATTGCTTAGCCTATGGTTGTGAGGGCTCCTAGAGGATTCATTGAACTTGCTAAAATATGACTATATGAATGCCTATCTTTATAATTTAAAAAAAATCTAAGGATGTATATGACTACATGTAACTTGCACTTTTAAAATCGGTTTATTGATTGACGGCTGTAATCATTTGTACCTTATTATTTCCATGCCCAAATTGAGAAAGCATAGTATCAGGGAATTTTATTTGCAAAACTGCTTCTTCTCTTCTATAACAGGGACAGTAGCTAGCATAGTCGTGTAAATGCATGCATGTGCATACTCCCATTGAGATGTCCACCCATCATGTTTTCCCATAGAGAATGACAATTAGCTACTTCATAAAAACCTTTTGTATGCATATTGCTGAACCGCATGCTAACTTTCTTTGCTAAATGTAAAAATTTTGAACCTCACAAAATTTACCTATCCTGCTATAGAATTAATTCTGATAAATTCTCTTTTCCATATCCCAGGCATGGTGAGGTGCTTTTCTAATCTCACCATGTGGGAGGGAGAGACAGGAAGATAATGAGATCCAGGCCTGTCTTGCTCCTTTGCAAATTTGAGGCTGGCCAGGATAACGCAGCAAGACCCTGTCTCTGAATGAATGAACGAATGAATAAGCATGCCTTAATTAAATGATTATCACTCAGTTTCAGAGCATCTTGTTATAGAAGTGGTTTATTGGTGATCACGGCTTCCTTACCTGTAGGCATTATCTAGGTTTTCATTTAGAGTCTGTATTTGTACATTTATGGCAGAATATTTTAAGTTTTATTGTGATACTTTATGTCTAAATTTAGTAGAAAGTAAAATAAAGTTTATAATCCGTAATTAAAATAAAAATGCTAAATAACATCAAAAATTACATCTTGACAAATGAAGCTAAAGTAAAATAAAAATGCAGAGATGTTCATTCTATTCTTTGATTCTTTGATTATCTTAGATCATACATTAACTTGGTAATAGTAAACTTAGAACAGACTACAAAGCTAGATATCAATTTCAGTTTTTATATGCACTTGCTTAGTTCTTGAGCAGACACAACTCTTCTTAATAAAAATTGACTGAAAAAGGTTTTGAGTCTAGTAGCTGTACAGATGAAGGAAGTTAGAGTTCGGGGCCCACAGCTGACATACAGGCATCTGGAAAATCCTTCCTGACCTGGCCTTTGACCTGAATTTAGCTCACAGGGCTGTTCAGAGTTGACCTTCCCCTCAGTTTCTCTTCCTTCAGACCTAGAGATTTTGAATCACTCCCATCACCTGCTAATCCAGTAGTTTAAAAAGTCTATTTGAGAAGAATGAACCATTGTTGCAAGGTCTAGCCATGGTTTTCAGGAATCTCTCTTCTTATAGAGTCCTGCCTATCTTTCCTCATCCTCACTGCTATTCCTTCAGATTCAAACTGATGGCTTTCTGGAATCTTCTAAAGACATCTTTCAGTTTATGTCATTAGTTATGCTTACACCAGCTCCACCTACTTCTACGTTTAGCTTTTTAACACTAGGTCTTGGATTCATATGTGTTTCCCCCATGTTTTGCTTTTCAAATAGGTCTCTGAGTCTACTGTAAGACATGTCTTCTGCAAAGGTCTCCGAACAAACAACATTACTCTGTCCTCTACTTTGCTGTGTATTATAAACAGGAGTTATCTAGACTCAGTGATAATATTGACAGGCACGGACTCTAAATATAGATTTGGCTTTTAACCAAGGGACTATAGTTGAATCTTCTCCCTACCCAGAACACAGAGATCTAAAATTGAGGACCATACGAAGATTGTAATAAACACGGTAAGTGATCAGTGATAGTTTTGATCAGTGAGATATTTGCAGTGTCTTTAAGTTGTGTTTTCATCGTTGAGAGTGGGAAGGAGTTTATCATAATTAGTGCACAGAAGCCAGGGATGGTGCTTAATTTTCAAACAGTCCTATGACAAACAATTGTCTCCAGCCCCATCCCCACATGTTGTGAGTGCCCAATTAAATACCCTGCCTAGATGTTAAATTTCACTGAGCAATGAAGTATCAGCGTTTCCTCCAGAGAAAGAATTTGTAGGTCCTCACCTGTTAGGAGCCATTTCCCTGCGTTTTGGGGGAAATCTAAGAAACTGCAGCAACAGCCAAAGTCATTTGGAAGAAATATTTTAACCCTTAACTTGACCTCTAACACATACACATACGATCTGAACCTACATATTATTTGTCAAAGTACGTAAGGGTTACCTTAATTCTTCATAGCACCTGTCTTTATCCTTGAAATAATTTGGACCTTTCCTTCACAGCAAAGGAAAACAGTGAATTTATAGTCACTAACCAAATGTTTTTCTTTCAAAGTCCCTCTAGATGGGGAAATAAAAGCAGTAAACAATGTTAGTCTTTGACTCACACATTTTCCAACAAGTATTCAGATTTTTGTCATGATGATACTCCAGAAGAGAACCAACTCCAGTTCTAGTTCTATAAATTTCTAAAGCAATATATATATACATATATATATGTATATATATATAACATCAAAGGTTGATTTTTTCCAAACAATAAATCATGAAAGAATAATTTTCTTTCATTTTAGATGCTCTAAAATGATGCAGGCAAAGAAAAAAGCTTATTTTCAAGATTATACTTGGTTTTTTGTAATCTTTGTCATGTTTTTAACATTTTCACTTTAATCTGTGTAAAACATTCAAATAAATTGGTCCTGCTACCCCATTCATTCATAAACTGAAGTACCGTCCTAAGAAGTATTAATCTCAGATTACACTTGAGGAAATAGCTCTAGAAATGAATTGCTGTGTTATTTTTTTCTCCTATAATTTTTATTGCACTCTGACGGCAGTTTTATGGTCTCTAACAGAGATTTGGCCCGGAAAAGACATGCCTAATCTGAAGGGTGTACCCATGCTAACTGAAATCGATTGTGAAAGAGCCAGAAAACAAGCACAGCTCCTGTTCATGACTGGAAAACCATTTCAAAATGTTTTGCATAAACTCTTTACTTAAAAGATCATTTTGCTATTATTTAGTAAAATTAAAACATGTGCCAGCTACTAGGTATCAGGTGTTTGTCTTTAGTGACTATAACAGATGCTCTTCCCTATCTTGGAGGTCCAGTCTGATCATACAAATGGCTAAGAAACAAATAGCTATGCAAGCTATATATCTGTTTTATCTTAGATTTAAAACTTAGATGTTGGTGGAAGTGTCTTAAGAAACAAGGTGTTCAAAAGAGAGGTGAAACATTCATCCTCCAGAGAAATCTCTTAAGTGCAGGCCATAAACAATTCAATAGCTTCAGGAAGTTGCTGAAGCTGAGCAGATAAATATACTTATTCATTTGTTCAAATATATCTATTGAGTTTGCTCCGTGTTCTGAGCCTTTACTGGACATTCACTGTCTGAGGCTGTGACACACAGTGTGATTGAAGAAGACAGTAAGCAAAGAAGCATGGTTAGACATAGTGACTGGTGCTAGGAGAAAACTGAAAAAAAAAGCAAAAAACTAAAATCTTTTGATTTAGCCATATATGTTTAGAATCAGCAATGAGAAAGGACTTCCATTTAGGTTGTTATTTGAACAGAAAAATGATCAGAGAGCGGTCGTGTCTTGTCATGAGAGAGATACCCAGGGTTGAAAGTAATACCTGAAATATTATGGTTTTAGCCAGAGGAACATACCAGGTTTTCTTTCTTTTGAGGTACTTCTCAAATCATGACATGGAGACTTGTTATGAATGCTTAGCCTAATTTTGGCTCATTTCTGGCTAGTTATTTTAATTTAAACTAACCTGTTTTTCATTATCTACCTTTTGCCGCAGGGCTTTTTAACTTTCTTTCTTCTGTATATCTTTTCCCCCTTCTGTATATTTAAGTTTCACTGTTTTTTTTTTTTTGTGTGTGTGTGTGTGTGTGTGTGTGTGTGTGTGTCTGGTTGATTGGCACTGCCTGGCTTCTTGCCCTAGGCATGTCCCTCTCTTTCTTGTTCTTTCCTCTTGTTCCTCTCGAGCTAAGATTTCTTCTCCTATTAATTTTCTCTGCCCCCCAGCCCACCTATGTCTCTTCTGACTAGCTATTGAACCATTAGTGTCTTATTAGACCAATCAGGTACCTTAGGCAGGCAGGGTAAAACAAGCATCACATCTTTACATAATTAAACACACATCCTTATATTGCTAAACAGATGAAATGGAAAAAAATGTAACACACTTTTACACAAAGTAATATTCTGCACTGAAAACAAATGTGACACATCTTTACCTAGTTAAAAGAATAACTAGGAATTCTACAACAGAGGAAGAAACCAGGCTTTGTTCATGATAAATAGTCCTCATTATCACAGACTACAAAGTGAGTGATTGTGAATCCAAGTATTCATCAAATAAGGAAGCCCAACCCTACTGGGAAGTAGTGGGAAGGCTATTTTCTGGACAGAATTGTGCTCTTAAATGTTCAAAATTGGTTTACTTTCTAGTATAACTATTTGGAGATGGAGATTTTTACAAAGCAAGAATTGAGTGAGGTCAGAATAAGAGATGGAAAGGACACTTGCACACAGAGAAAAAGTCATGCAGGAAAACAGTTAGGATGGAGCCATCTGCCAGCCAAAGGAAGAGGAAACCAGTTCTGCCTAACCTAAGTCTGGCACTGCGGGCTTCCAACATGGGAAGACACACGTGTGTGTATTTACAACCACAGAAACTGTGTTATTTAGTTAGGACATCAATATCAGATCAAT
Source organism: Myodes glareolus (assembly GCF_982192425.1). Classification (NCBI taxonomy): domain Eukaryota; kingdom Metazoa; phylum Chordata; class Mammalia; order Rodentia; family Cricetidae; genus Myodes; species Myodes glareolus. The sequence goes on along the minus strand of NC_142043.1, from coordinate 21,032,002 downwards.
ACAGACTTTCTATAGAGGTGATCTTTGACGTTCGACTAGGAGATACTCACATAATGAGAAGTATACCAGAAAAGTATGTGCAAATCTCTGGATTAGGACATGGCTTAGTGTGTTTGAAATTCTTTGTGTGTTTGAGAATTTGAGAGAAAATATGTTGATGCAAGACAGAGCGAACTAGAGAGGGTTATGGAAAGATTAAAGATGGGGAAAGATGTGCCAGGTCAGGTGGCTCTGCTGATGATTTGCTTATTATTCATTCTTTAAATATTAGTGAACAACTCTAAGATACAAATTACCAAACCACCAAATGACATCATCATTGTTGTAACGAGGTCACCATGATCAGATTTACATTTTAAAAAGCCAGTTCTTACCAACTGACATTTAAAGTAAAACAAAACAAAACAAAACAAAAACAGACCGGTAACAGAATAACTCCTCCAGAGTTTCAAAAGTGAGGACGCAGTATAGACAGGATATTGGCTGTGGGATGGACCATAGTGGATTGGTATTAATAGTTAAGGTTGACAAGGTGAGGATTATTTTTACATTTGTGGTTTTATCAGAGAAAATCTGATGTCACTATTAAAATGGAAAATACTGAATTTATAATTTTACCCCCAATGTGACCTGTTCCTTTTGAGGCCTGTGAGTCTTGAGATACTTCTGAATCATCTATAGACAATCAACAAGTGGATGAATTGGAGCTCAGTTAGAAACAGGCTATAAGAACTTGGAGGATCAGAAGTAAATGGTAAATGCAGCTTGATATAGCGTAAGTTCTCTGTGTTCAGACATGTTATTACTGATTCACGGATGTAACGGAATATTGCTGACATGTGGAAGGCATCCCCTAGAGTTCCGAATGAGTGGATGAGTGGGAGGAACACCAGTAAAGAGAGTTTAACACGAAAAGAGAAGTTCTGGAGTAATGCCAGCATTTATTAGTTTTATAGAAGGAAATGAGCGCACAGAGGAACAGCAAGAAAAAAGCAGAGTAGTCCTAAGTATGGAAGCCAAGGAAAAAGAAGCTCAAAAAAGGAGAATTGCTCCTTTAAATAAATGACATGTGACATTCAAGCCAGGGCACGAATGAATCTCTACAGCCAAGTGGGCTTTAAAATACTTTAATCTGTTCATCTCTATGGTCAATCTTTCAGATAAAATAGCACTGTTTTATATCTATTTGCCTTACATAACAACCTGTTGAAACTACATTTAAAAGCATACCTCTGACAATTGCCAGTATCAGTACATATATAACGGCACAACTATTCTTTGTATTAATTTATAACTACAACGAACATGGAAATATGTATCCTGCATAAATACATGCAGACAACCAATATTCTTTCTTGATGAGTTCATTTAAAATATCTATTCTGGGGTGCTGGGGAGGTAGATAACTCAGCAATTAGGAGTACTTGTTACTCTTGCAAAGGACCTGGCTTTCTTTCTCAGCATCCACATAGCAACTCACAGCTGGGTAAATCTTCAGTTTCCACAGGCACTATTCACAGGTTTTGTATACATACATGACAAACACTCATCCATATTAAAAAGTAAATATTTAACATGTTTAATTTGGATGTTTAAATTTAATTTGGATTAAATTTAAAATATTTAATTTGGATGAAATTCCTACTATTTTACTTTTGTAAGAATTCTTTTATGTTATTTTATACTTCTTTGTATTTTGCCTAAATGCTTTATTAATTTCACACAAAACCACATGATGAGTCCGAAGATATTGGTAAATAGTAAAAAGTTAATTTTATTTTATTATTTGCTTACATTTCTCTAAAAATTTTAAAAATCAAATTAAGTTAAAGATCTTGTGTAATATTCAAGACTGTAGGACAATAGCCCCAGTCATTTCCACCCTGATCTCTGCCTTGCAGCGGATCCCATGAGAGTCCACTGCAGGACTGTTCAGAGCACATACAAGCATGGCTATCTTATAACTAAATTGGGGTCATAGCTCTCAACCTAGAATTAAGGATGTTTACCGAAAAGTGCCGCCACCCCATCTGATTAAAATGAACTCTGCCTTGAGACAGATAACCCACTTGGCTTTTTAGCTACTATTATCTTCAGTGGAAAGTCTTGAAGAAAAGTAATTAATTAGTCCTGGGTTTACTTCCCAACTGTACCATAAATATTTGGATTAAGGAATAATTTTCCATGTCCCCTTTGATTTATTTTGCTTTAGCATGCTTATCCCACTTGGTATCTTATTAAATGTTTATGGCTTGTTTGGCTTTGGTCAGTCTGCCTTTGGAAGAAAATCTGCTTGAGAACCAGAATCCTATCTCTTCTGTTTACTGCCCCCATAGATCCCAAATCATGTTTGGCATCTTGTAGGTGTTCGGTAAAATTTATGGTACAAATAAAGAGTTGATGCTTGATATCTGATGGCAGGAACTAAATACAAAATGTTGGTTGGTTGTGTTTGCAATTTAGTTAGCTGGTGGTGTAGCTCCTAATAGCATACATTTGAAATACAAGCTAGCATCTTGTATGGTTGCACCCCAAGCTGACTTCTCATGAGTCCCAGACCAACACTGGAGATTCCATGTGAAAATGACTTGCTTATCTAAATTATAAAACATGTTATCCAAATTTCCAACAAATCACAAGATGCTAATTCTCCTTCTCCTAGTGTATTTTATATCTTCTTTCCAAGATACCCTCCTTTCTTATATATTTTTAATTTCATTTATTTTATTTTGTGCATGTGTTGGAGGGGAATGCCACATCATATGTGTAGAGGCAAAAGACAACTTACAAGAGCTAGTTTTGTCCTACTATGTGATTCCCGGGGATCCAACTCAGATCATCAGGCTTGGCATCAAGTATCTTCTAGCTCCCTTGTCTTCTGGTAGTCTTTTCTGTAGACAATATTTCAAATTGCCAGACTTGATTTGTTCGAATGAGATAATAAATAATTGATGTGTTCATTGATCATAAGCAAGTTCCTTCTACATAAGTTCCTTTCCTGTGTCTATTTCAGGCATAAGAAATGAATATTCCAGTCCCACACAGGGTGTCTTCCCTTCCAGAGGAGCAGAGCCAATGGATAAGTTTACATCAATAAAGCCTCTTTGGAACTCAGAATGAAAATGAGTCCATCACCAAACTGAGACAAATGTCCTCTGAGCATTTCTCCTGTAATGTCATTAAACACTCTGATTTCTCATCCTTTAACGCTTTTAGCTCAGGAGCAATTGCTGGCGGACTTCATGCTTAATATCATGTGGGTTTCAAAAGGACACGGTAATATCGTTCTGTCGGAAGAGTGGATAGTGGTTGCCTTGGGCATTGTGTGAGAGCTACTGCACTGTCAGTAATGACCACACGACACAGAGTGTAACTGCCAGCAGCTGCACATAAGCACTTCATACACGGGCTCATTCCCCACAGTTTCTAAATGATATCTGCTAATGTCAAGGCAGTTCAAAAATAGTAAAAACTTGATTTTCCTCTTAATATCCTGAGAATCATATTCTTGGGCACCAGGGAGTCTGGGCAATAATTCTGATGGATTTTTGCCATCAAATTTAGAATAAACAGATTAATGTTAGAAACAGTTTTCTAACAGGAGATAATAAGGAAGCAGTAAAACAAAAATAAAATTATACAAAGAGGAAGAAGGTGTACTCTGTCAACAGAAGAATTGAAGAGTTTAAAAATTATTCAACAATATTTGCCCCCAGTTTATAAGTAGTTGTCCTTTAATGGAGGGTAAGTTTGATATTTAAGTATGTGTTCTCCTGCAGTGAAGCACTGATTGTATTATTTAATTGTGACTCTTTCTTTAATTGCACTGAGGTAAGAAAAGATTTGGTTTATTCCTATAGGAATCCTTTTGGGCAGGTAATCTCAGGGTCAGAGGTATGAAAACTGAAGGTGCAGAGAGTTCATGTACCAAATGGTACTCCAAATGGTCATGTGCTTGCGTATGCTCACAGTGCAAGGTTTCCCTGATTTGTCCCAAATCCCCCATGGAATCTCTTGGCTGATGGAGTCTTGCACACTGTGAACCTTAGCGAAGTGTTGCTTTATGACAACTGCAAAGCCTCGTACAATACGGATATGTAGGCAATATGCTGAAGCCTATGAGGAAAGGAGAGGAACGAGCAGAGTAAGCCATTTCTAAACTGTGTTCCCCTGGATGTAGACCCAGCTTAGTGCTAAGAATCCTGCATCCCTTACTGATGCTTAACCAAGATGAATTTACAGTTTTCTTTGGATTATAGATGTGTTTAAGTATAATAATGACAACATTTAATTTGTAAAATCCCTTTAAAATAGTGTTTACTGCTCGGCGATGGTGGCGCACGCCTTTAATCCCAGCACTCCGGAGTCAGAGACAGGCAGATCTCTGTGAGTTCGAGGCCAGCCTGGTCTACAAGAGCTAGTTCCAGGACAGGCTCCAAAGCCACAGAGTAACCCAGTCTCGAAAAACAACAACAGCAAAAAATAATGTTTGCTTTTACTCTATGTTATTCGAAAGATATTAACCAGTAATTAAATACTTTGAAGATCTTATGTTATGAAAATACTAACTAGTTCTTAGAAAGGATGTCACAAAATCATAATATCCTGAAACAATTACAATTTTCATTCATATTTTTATGAAATCCAAAAGCTTATGATGGATATTTGTAATATAATTTTCTGTTGCTACATGTGAAACTTTAAAATTGTGTTTGAAATCATAATGAGTGCCTTCTATTTCAAGGCAGTAAGAACCCCAGTCGTGGACAAAAGATGATAAATGCAATGAGAAATTTTTCTCTTATAAAGCTAGAGTTTATATACAGAAACATGATATTTGTATGTATCACAGCTAAAATCATGTGGTAGATTTTTACGCTGTGTTTAAGTTTGGGGAAAACAGTTTTCATACAGAGTAGTTGTAGTTCTGTCATGGGAAAAGATTTGTAACAGATTAGAAATACCGAGGAACCCACGTTGGTGCTTTTACATTTCAGTCCCGTGACGCTAAATTTTCTGTATCTTCGACTGGATGCATGTAACAGATGAAAACCTGCTTCAAGACTATGTTAACCATGTTTCCAGTAGCTTAACAATAGTTCTACCAATGCTGTCTGATAAAGGATATGCCCTTGGAAGAAACACGGCGAGGATACCAACACATCCAGTTTGCACACTAGCTGGGATTTGCCGAAAACAAATTAGAGAGCAGTCTGTATATATCTGTTTAGTAGGAAGACCTTGCATTTAAAGGGAGCAATAGAAAGAATTGTCTGTGGGAGATGATGAAACAGAATGGAAATAAGCAGACCAAACAGATCAGATCGTCTTTTCCCACAGGTCACTGTGTGGGGGCGTTTTCCACTCTTTTACAATTTAATACGTTTTTCTGGCTTATGAGTTTTCGGCTTTTGCATTAGGATTAAGTTTCCCTTATAAATGTATAGGTTTTAAAGGCTTTTCACCATGGTTGCATGTGATTCCCTTGGGAAATAGTGATTGTTTCATTTACAGTAGGAAAAGTTCATGAAATAGCACTGTCCTCTTAGAATGCTTTTCTAAAGTGCAACCGTGATACTGAGATTCAAGAACTCGCATGTTGAAATGAGACAGTGTAAGTTTGGCGTGACATGGTAATACTGCTAAGTTTTCCAGATTTTTCCATGATACTTCTATTATGCCGAAGCATTCTAAGCTGGGAATGCAGCACAGTTGTGGAATGCTTGTCCAGCATGCAAGAGGTCGTGGATTCTACCCACACATGCACACTGTGTATGTTTATATATTTGCTTATACATAGATTCATATGCACAATCTGAAGCCCTTGTTTTAAATGTGCTCTTTCAATCAAATTATAAATCACACAAAAATTCACAAGATATTCTAATTCCATCCCATTTTACTTCTCGTGCTATTTTTCACCTTGATGATTTATATTACGTAAAAGACTCTAAAATGTGTTCTTGAAGGTTCTCAAATAAAATCCATCATTTGAATTCATGGGAAAATGGAGGCCTGATATCAAAAAACTTATAATATGATTTTTATGTATTTAATTAACTATTTGCAAGAAAATATGTAACCTCACAAAGTCACTATTTCCCAAAGGAAAATAGTTATTTATATGTGTACAGTATGGCAGGTATGGTCATGTGATTCATGTACCCATTTACTTATGAATGTTCTACTGTAACAGAATCAAAAGGTCTTTTAGCATCAAGGAGGCATTTACTTTTTATTTGGATTTTATTTTAAGTAACTTACTCAGTGGAATATTCAGCTGGCTTTGGCTGTCCCACCATAGCAGTAATTTAGGGCTTTCTTTTTAGTGCTTAATTACTAACATAGCTGCCTTTTTGTCAATCCACTCTGGCACCCTAAGTTATATTGTCTGTAGTCACAGGTTCCATTTATGTTCATGGTGCTATGTCATGAGTAGTACTGGTTCATTTTCCTCAGTGACGTATACACTAGGTGTTTAATTATTGTCTCTTGGGAGGATTTTAGATGGTAGGCCCTCACTGTCCTGACCCTGGAAAGCCGTGCTCAACAGTCATGAGACAAGGAAGAAAAATGCATTTTGAGAAAATCAACCTTCAGAAAACAAATTGCAGGCTGTTTCTTCACAGAGAGACACATGAACCTTCTGTTCTGCTTGGGCCATTCTTACCCCATGACCATCCCAAAGCTGGAATTTAAATTCATTTCCACATTGCTTACCACAATATTTATTAAACCTCTACTATGCACCAGGAATATTTTCGAATTGGGGGGGTGCCAAAGCTTTAAACAAAACTGATAATCTTGTGGAATTCTCATTCTGCTTGGAGAGAGCATAGAAATGGTTTTCACAGATATCATAGTTGTGAGCACTGTTTCTGATTACTGCCATAATGTAAGTAAATACCCTGTGCAGTGGAGTCCCAATGGCATGTGTTGATGAACTTCAAAAGCTGCGACACACAGAAGGAAGCATTGTTTATCTAGTCTGAGCAGAACCAGATGATTTCAAATCTAACACCTAATGTTCTTTTACTAATGGCATAAACAATCAACTTCGAGGGGAGAGCTGACCACAGAGATAACCAGAGTTGCCAGACTCACCAAAAGCATAGCTGGGGAGTTTTCAGATGAAGAACACTTTTAGGAATATACATGTCAATATTGGTGCAGAAATCTTTAGTGGGGAAAATCTTTGATATAGGCTATATTTTGGGGGATTGGACCACTGTTTTAGCTTTAATCATAATCCAAACTGTAGTAGATGCTATTGAAGTCATTAGTTTAGAATTCCTTTCTAGAAAACTACCTACAGATTTTTTGATTTTAATCATCCAGACCACAGAAATAAAAATTAACTGAATGCTTGTATTAGGGTACTTATGAATATATTCCCATAAAAGCATGAAAAACTTCATGAAACTAAGAAGTACTTTTAAAAATTTAAAATTTTCTTTTTTAAATATATTTTTCATTTTGTATTATATGTATTTTTTGTAAATGTTTTGCCTATGTGTGTATGCCTGTACACCATGTGTATACAGTGAGTTCCTGCAGAGGCCAGAGGAGGATTTTGGATCCCCTGGAACTAGAGGTAGACAGATGTGAGTCTCCATCTGTGGGTGCTGGGAATCAAAGCTGGGTTTTCAACAAGAGAAGTCAGGGCTCTTAATCATAAGCCATGTTTTCAGTCCCTTCTTTCCTTTTGAAAGGTTGAGGTTTAATAAAATATTCTCTCAAGTTTTTCAGTATTTTTAGTATCAACAGTATCTGCAATTCCACCTCAGAGTCTTTTCCAGCATGAATTCACATGACTACTCCCAATTCAGGGTCATCTGCTAATTATTAATTGCATATTAATATAATACATAAATATATGTGTAAGATTGACAACACTCTGTATATATATTCTCAATAGATAGATAGATAGATAGATAGATAGATAGATAGATAGATAGATAGATATTCAACATATGTGTTTATGCTATACTACGTAGCATATGTAGGGTACATACATGGAACACACTAACGGTTTTTCAAATAGACTTTGGAGAAAAGCCACAAAGAGCCCTCTCTTCTGTATCTTGCACTGTTAAAAAAAATGCCTTGGGTGGCTCTTCTGGGATACTGAGGTTGCCCTGGCAGCCAATGCTTGCTTCAACGAAATTCCTTTAGCTACCCTGATCTGATAAGAGTGTATTTGTAGCCAATCTCTGAGAGGGTGTGAATAGTTAATTATGTCAGAAGCATGTGCCTCGTCCTTTGCCGGTCTCCATGCTCTACTTGCCAACTTGCATCAGCAGTTGGTGGCATTAAGAAGCAGCTGGCTTCTCCTCATCTTGCCTTCAGTTGCGGATTCGGGAGGGAAGCCAGGTCCTGGGGACTCTTTCCTTCTGTTGCCTCTTATGGTCTTACATGAAATCCTTTCACTTGTTTGTGGTACCCAGAATGGGGAGGACTAAAAATAAACACCAATCATTCCTCAATCCCCAATATATGTTTCCTTTTGGGTTTCGTTTTGTATGTGTTCATATTATGTCAGTTACTCTTTCTGAATTGAAATATAAAAGTATTTTAGCTTTTTCCTGAAAATAATTCAATAAATGAATGTAAAATGCTGAAAATTGTGGAGTTAAAGATGCTGTTGGAATCAGTGTGTAGTGTGTGTTTCTCATTTACTTAATCATTTATTCAATAAAGATTGAGTGAACATCTCCTATTTACTAGGATACGTAAAGCAAGAAAAGGATAATTCTACTTTCATAGAATGACGTCTAGATGGAACAAAATTTTACTCTTGCCCTGGCATAGGTATCCAAATTGCTGCTCAGATCTTTAGACCTCTACTTAGCTAAAATTTCTTATGGAAAAGTTTTTCTGTTTTCACCAGGAAAAGTATTTTGAAAAAACAGCAGTGCCCACTGGAGAAGATGGATGCAGAACTATATTTAAATATCAGGCACTCCCCAGTACTTTATCTGCTCCTCCGAGGGCAATATCATTCACGTGACGTCTCTCACACATCCTCCTGGCACAATCTACACGGATAATGAAAAGTAAACAAGTTCAAGTCATCAGCTTTCAGCTATCCGCTACATGATTTCATTCAGTTTTCAATCTAATGCATTTGTTTGCTTAATCCCAACTCTGTGGACAGAGAGATAAAAGGATCATGAGTTCAAGGTCTTCCTAGGCTGCAGAGTGAGTTCATGGACAGCCCAGGCAACACTTAATGACATCCTGCCTCAAAACAAAATTGAATATAAAAATTCTGGCAATTAGCTAAGTAGTTGTGTGTTTCATGAGGATCTAAAAGGTCCTAGTTCTGAAAGAAAGAAAGGAAAAAGGTCTTCACAGAGTCATGATGACCTCTTGCATTCTTAATCTGAAAATAAAAGTTCTGTGGCCTCTTGATTGGAGCTCTGAGCAAAGTATCACCTGTTGGCAGTGGTGTTGCAATGAGCCCTTGGGGACAGCCCTCACTCATTCCTTCTGTGTTTCCTTGGTAACTCCCTTGATTCCCCAAGATAACTCCCCTGATTGCTTCATGGATTAGGCAGCGCAGTGTTACTCTCAAAACCATCAGAACACAAGTGTCACTATCATTTCTCCTGATCTGTCCCTAAGGATCTACTTTAAACTCACAGCCTCCTGGATTGACACCATACAAACCAGAGGCTATCATAGTATCTAGACTAATGAAGGACTTGGCAAGAACCTCATAGTCTTTTTCATTCTGATCCTTCTGATAACTGATGTGTAAACTGAAGTCAGGTTGTAACTCCATTAAGACTAAGTCAGTCAGTGTTAAAGACATAATCTAAAGCCCATTTACTAGCACTCAAAGTAGAGAGTGTATGAACCTTATCATTTTATCCTTTGTCAGAAAATGAAGAGCTTCAGATACTGCATTTAAGTCCTGCATTCATCCTCCCTCCAGTGAACCTGTCCAATTCTCAGTATTCACATGGTGATTCACAATTGTTACTCCAGTCATAAGGGATCCGATGCCCTCTCCACACCCCTGTAGGCACCATACATACATGCGGTGTACATGGATGCAGGTAAAATATTCATAATTGTGTACAATTTGAAAGGTTTATCAGGAGGTAGCTATTGAAGGATTATTAGTTTAAAAATGAAATTTGATGAAGAAAATAGCTAATGTCGTGTAGATTACCACCTTGCTGGAGACACAGCAGCAGAGTAAATAACATATGAATTTATAAACCAGAGGGACAATCACCAAATATGAGTTTTGACTTTTTCTAGCTTTATCGTGTTGGTAAAACTATTTAATTCATCTAAATTTTTTATCCATTAAATTGATATAACATACTAAACATATAAGGGTATTGTGATTATGAAACTGAATTAATTAATTCTACACAGTATTTGACTACACAGACAGCATCAGTAAGTTCCTATTAAGTGGATACACAATTGTCACATCTCTTTCACCTTTATTAGAAGCAAATAACTTATCGTTTATGATTGGAAGAGTAGCTTCTATTACGTTGTAATATTCAAGACTTTACAAAAAATTTTATTAATTCATTAGTCCATAAAAGTAAGTGTCATAGCCTAGTCTTTCTCAAATAATAATCCTAGACATCACCTCCAGTAATTATCTTAAAATGGTGATTTCTGAGCTCTGTAACGGAATGATTAATAAGAATCTCCATCAATAAGAGACCTCAGGAGCTCTTATTTTATAATAAACCCCAAATATGACTTTTACAGATGCTAATTTTTGAGAACTATAGCTGTAGGTGAACTATTTATCAAACACCAGGTCTGATGTAGAAGGTCCTTCTGTATATGTTTTGCCTTTATTGGTTAATGCATAAAAAAATTTGCATTGACTTGTGATAGACCAAAGTAGAACTAGACGAGGAAAACTAAACTGAATGCTAGGAGAAAGAAGGCAGAGTCAGGAGACGCCATGTAGCCACCAGAGGGGAAAGACAAAAGCTGTCAGTTGGAAATTTGCCAATAGGCCACGAGCTTCGGGATAAAATATAAAATAATGGAAATGGGTTAATTCTAGATGTAAGAGGTAGCTAGCAATACACTTAAGCTATTGACCAAACAGTATTGCAAATAACATAGTTTCTATGTGATCATTTCAGGAGTCTGGGTAGCCAGGAAACAAACAAGCAGCCTCCTACTACACAGGTCTATATACCTAATGAATTACTTGAATTATGATATTTTCTAGATAAATAATCTCCACTAGCTTTCACTAATCTCCAATGAAAAGGCCATCTCTCATAACCTGTTGTGAACGCACCTGTCTTCTCTTGTGATAGGCTGAAAATGCCCCCATTCCATTCCCTAGCCCTCAAGATCAAGGAATGTTATTTCTCATGACAAAAGAGCGTTGAGGAGGTGTTTAAATTTTATCCCAGGCCACTTCAGTGGACCAGTATTTTCACAAGCATCCATATATCAGAAAGATAGAGGGTGAGAATTAGTGCAAAAGAGATTGCAATAATGGAAAGAAAGAGTCCTGAACTAAGGAAGACACTTGACAGCCGGATGCGGAAACAAGGGGATGCTACCTTTGTTCCCTTCCAAGCTTCCAGAAGGCCTGGCCTTTTGGGTGCTCTGGGTCTGCACAATGAGACTGGTTTTGGACTTCTGGGCTTCAGAACTGCTAAGTGTAAGGACTGTGTACTGTTTCAAGCCCCTAACTACACTGCGGCTTGTTACAACAGGAAGCCAATTATCTTTCCTCTATACCCTCCTCACTGGTTCATGCATTTCCCCAGAACCAGTCTTGCACTTCCTTACCTCTGGGCTGTGCTTGTTTTCCTTCAACTCTGTAAACTTCCTTTCGTTTTCTTTTCTACTCATGACACAAGTATAAGCCCCCTTTCCTTTTTGTCTAAAACTTTCCCTGGCTCCCACAAACAACAACTTCCCTTTCTCGAAAGTACCAAAGTAACTAACATCTGTACAACAGGTTTGGGACCCGAAAATGAAAAGCTCTGTCTGTGAGTAAGTAAATGGAAAATTTCTCAAATCAGAACTCCTGGGTTTAAATTTTGCCACTGGAACTTTACAGATGTTCTTTAAACTTTCTTGGGCTTGACACGTTGTCATCCTTTGCACTAGTTTCCTTGGGATGTGAAATCTGGACAGGTTTTGCACAAAATCGAGTCAGCACGGCGACCACCAAAACACTCAAGACTGTTCTGGTTTTGTCAACCTAATGAATTCTCTTTCAGTGTGTGTGAATATTGTGCTAAGCTTCCTGCCACTCAGAATATGAGGCTGGATTTAATATGTTTCTGTTTCTTACATGAAAGTAAGTGTGGTCATTGTAATCACAGCAGAAATAATAATGATAAAATAATAATAGCAAAGTGCAGTCATGAACAGAACCTAACTCTTCGGCAGACCATCAACTCTTGTTTCCTAATTTATTGACCAAATGAAAAGAGAATAAAATGGGTTTCTTTACTCATCTTTAAAATAGTACTGGTTGGGTTAGAAGCTAGACAACTCATTTTCCTAGCAGTTCAAGGCTTAGGTCTGCTTACAGTATAGAGATACTGATAAACAGAAAAGAGATAGACAAGCTATATGTAGATTGGTGGTTAGGGATATAGATGATAGAATTAAAATTATATTTGCCTTTTAAAGAATTCTTATCAACATATACAACACATATAGTATAAATTCAAAACATATAATCATGACACTTGATTTTCTAGTTATTATGCTTACATATGTAAGCATATAAGTAATAAATCTGTTTTTTACATATGGCATATTTATATATGATAGATGAAAAGTAACAAACTAGATTTGCACTTAATATTTAATGTCATGCTTTCTTATTATGTGCTATAGAATATTATCCTATAGTCTTTTAGTCCACGATCTTAGAGTATTGCTCATACTATAGAGAATATTTAAAAATCACAGAGTATATTTAAATTATCTCCCTTCCCTTTCCCTTACTTTCCTTCCCTCCCCACCCTTCCCTTCCCTCCTCTCTTTCATGTTAGGCAGCTGCATGAACAGTTTGATATTTTGAGTGCTTTAAATATATTGGAACTTTTTTTTTGCAAAAGAAAAAATTCATGATTCAATACTTTGCTATTAATCATTACCTTTCCTTACAACCCTTCATGCTATTTTAGTGCAGATGAGAGCACTCCTATCGCAGCTAATTTGAATTCATTTTTCAAATGAGAGTTCATGAGCTTGTATGCTAAAATTAAGGGCTGCTACATCTCTGCATTTCCTTTGTCTACTAGCTCTGTAATATAATTTTTATGTAATTGAATTTCTTCTGACATGCCTTCTTATTTAGAAACCCAGACTTACTAGCAAGTCTTTCATCTCTATAGATGTTTCCATTTTTCTCTGTAGTTGTCTATCTTTGACATATGTGAAATTATTCACTTTTCTTTAAAGCATATAATATTACTCCATATGAGCAATATAGTATGGTTCAAGAATATTAGGAAAAATTAACAGTAAGGACAACCTTTTGTCATTAGAAATAAGAGAGGGAAAGTCAAGCTAACATTTATAAAAGTAAGAATACTTATGTGAAAGTAATATAAAGGTACTTTATAAGTCAACACTTGCCATCTCATTTTTTTTTTTAAAAAGAAAGGTTTCTGTCTTTGTGATAGTTTAAATGGAATGGCCCCAGGCTAATATATTGGAGTACTTGTTCCCCAGTTGGTGGAAAATTATGGGAAGAATCAGGTTGTTTGGTCTTATTGGAAGAGATGTGTTAGTGGGAGTAAGGTTCAAAATCTCAAAAGACATGGCCATTCCCTATATGCTCTCTGCCTCCCAATTATGTTTGAGATATAAACTCTCAGCTGTTCCTGACACTATGTCTTCCCCCTGCCATCATTGACTCTAATTCTCTGAAACTGTGAGCCCAATTAAATGATTTATCTAACCGTTGCTTCATGGAATGGTTGCTATAATATAAGCAATACATTTATGATTTAAAGTGCTTAAAGAATAGATTTTAAACTTTGTTAAAAGAAATAATTATGTGAGGTGATATATCTGTAAATTATCTTGATTTATTCATTATGAAATATCAGTGCATTAAATATACCCCATAAATGTATTCAATTATTAGCCAAATAAAACTATAAAAAACCGTTGTCCTTGCCAAAAACTCTAACATAGTATTTAAAATCTTATTATGGCTTCCCTTTTAAATTAGGATATTTGAATCTTGCAGGATAATGGCCTGTAAAATAAAAAAGATCAATGATACATTCTAATAGCTTATTATATGACTAAAACAAATGTTCTTCAGCCATAATGTTGTTAGCATGGCTTCCTAAATTGCTCAACTCCCAAAGTCATTTATAAGCATCATGAATGTATGTATTCATTATGTATTTATGTATATATAAAAATTATCATGTTGCAGAACCTAAGAAAAAGCTAAAATATTGCCAAAGTATTCTAATTAATAAAAAGTGATTCTTTATGGTTCTCAGAAAACAATAAATATTTACATCACATAGATAAAACATACTTGTTATTATTGTCATATACAAAATATCTTTTATTGTCATAAATTTTAATTTTCAAGACAACCAGGACACCTTTTTAAGATTCTCACTAAAGGTGACTGTTAATTCAGGGGTGACAAAAGGGGAATAAATAGATTATTAGAAAATTATGTTTGATGAAATATAGATTATAAAAGTTATTGATTAAATGCAAAGAAAATCTAATATTCCCTTATATGCTAATGTGTAGTTAAGGAACATGATAGAGAAGATACAAAATGAAGGAACAAAGAAAACTAAGCCCTTAACCTGTAAGGTATGTGAGAGATGGTTAAACCATTCAGGCAATGCTTACACTGACCTTGAAGAGAGTAATTTCTTTGGAATAATAGGATAGTTTTACACTGAGGAGATGGTTCAGTGTGTAGAGCGGTTACTGTTCAGCCATAGGGTCTTGAGTTTGGATCTTCCCAGTTGACATGAATCCAGACACAATAGTGCATGAGGGAAGATGGGAGATGGAGACAGGAGGATCCCAGGAAGCTCATGAGCTAGCTAGCCCTGAAGTATTCCTCAGCAAACAGACCCTGATGCAAACATGGTGGAAAACTAGGACCTACACCAAGTGGTGTCTCCTGACTTCCACCCTGTTCCACAGCACATGCGCGCCTCATACACATGGGACCACACAGAGATACATGGCAGTGTGTATAGCAAAACTAATGAGTCCTGACGTGCAGTTCTGCTTCCTGACATGGAACACATGGAGCATTTAACTTTCAGTTGATGAAGTGTACCCTCTGAGCAATACAGGATGGTACAGTCTTTCTGTGATCTACCATTGGCACAGAAGGGATGACTGGTATGCCATGTCTATGCAGAAACTTCTCATCGAGTTAATATTTGCTCATGGGCTATATATTTCTATTCTTTGTCTTGATCAAAATTTATGGGGAAATAAAAAGTGCAGAATATGTCAAGCTCATCTGTGAGGGTAATGATTTATAGTTTGTACATGAGTTTTACTTTATATTATCAATATATCATTATTAGGGTTCGAACTATTTGCACAATAATGCTCAATTGTGGTATCTTTACATAGACACTGTCCCCTCCTTAGAGAAGATTATATCCCATTGTTCTCTGAGTGGTAGTCACCTGGTTTCAATTTTTTCCTAGATTCTTTGCTCTTGCATACATAAGAATCAATTAAATAAATGACTTACAACATCTGCCTCTGAACTAAGTTTGGACTCATTTACAAGTGACTTTTCATGCTCTATGATTGTTCTATCAGCTTGCTGTCTCCACAATAATAGTGTGTAATTGATGGCCTGACCAAACAAATTGGATATCCTGGAAACATTCTTCTGTTCAGCAGTTGGTTGGGGTGTGGCTAATCTGGATTGTATTTGCTGTGTGAGGCTGTAAATTGCAAATTTGGAGATTGGGCGAGGACAGGTTGATTAAGACCATTACATCATCTTTTCCTCTGATCTTTGAACTAGGGGCCACATGAAACTTTGTGGCCTCATGGCAAAATAAGAAATATCAAAGCCCCTCTGATCAATTAAAATGTAATACATTTCTGATGAACAGTAATTGTGGATGTGATTTGATGAATACTTTGATCTGTTTACGTTTTAGAAAGATCCAATAAGGCTAATCACCTAACCAATTTATTTTTGTGATGAAAATGTTAAAAGTTCATTCTTTTAGCAGTTTTGAAATATACATTGTTATTAAAATATTGTGGTCACCATTATTAACAGTTATTCCTCCATTTTAACTGAAACTCTGCAACCTTGGGTCAATATCTTCTCTTTCTCTGATGTATCCCATCTTCTAGTAATGAGCTAGGTACTCATTGCTTCTGAGATTCACTTAATACTTTTTTAAATTCATTTGCCTCTCCCTTCCTCCCTCCATCCCTCTCTCCCTTCCTCCCTCCATCCCTCTCTCCCTTCCTTCCTTCCTTCCTTCCTTCCTGCATCTATCAATCCATTCAATGTGTGTGTGTGAACTGAGTTCAGGTGCTCTTCTTCCATCACATGTGTTTCAGGGATTGAGCTCAGGCCATCTGCCTTGACATAATCACCTGTCTGTGCTGACACATCTCATTGATTCCAAAACTGACTTTAACATGCCATATACAGTATTTGCTTTCCGTCATAGCCACATTAACACAAATGACAGCTTCTGTGTCCTTGTGTGTCTGTACACTGTACAGTCTTTATGCAATTGTCATTCAATAGCCCAAGCTACTGTGCTTGGCTGTGCTGGTTTAATAAATAGTGTTGACATAATCCTGGAAATACGAGTTCTACAGCAATTTCTTTAGATTTATGTCAAGTAATGGTGCTATTGAATTATATAATGATTATATTTTCATGTATTGTAAAACCTCCATATTTTCCAAAGAAATTGTATTAGTTAATATTCCCATGAACTGTGTACCATAATTCTCTTTTTCTGCATCCTTATTAGCACCTTTTGCCTTTCTGATAACAGTTGGGGCAACAAGTATTAAATGATACCTCATTGTGGTTTTCATTTGAGTTTACCGAATGATTCTGCCTAGTGAAGGATATAATTAAATCTCATAGACTGAAAAATATATTTGCAAATGCTTTATCTGCCAAAAGTCTTTTATCTAAAAATCTATAAAAAAATGAGATAACTCGGTTGCAAGAAGAGAAGTCACCCACTTTTTAAGAATGGGCAAAATATCTGAATAGTTGTTTCTCAAATGTTGAAAGTGGAATTGATGGCAGACATTGGAAAACATATCAACATATTTTGGGGCTGGAGAGATGGTTCAGCAGCTAGTACTGGCTGCTCAATTCCAAGTACCCACACGGTGGCTCAGAACCATCTTTATGTCCAGTTCAAGGGAAACCAGAGCCTTCTTCTGGCCTTCACAGGTACAAGGCTTATATATGTATAGTCCACAGACATACAAACGGGCAGAACATTCATACACATAAAACAAATTAACAACAATTTTTAAAAATTAAAAAAACACCTTTAGTCCTCAAACTTCATGTTTTTCTTAAATTTTGCACATCAAGGCAAGTCATGTGAGCAAGTCCATGATCAACAACAAAAAAAATATCTGCTCCCATTTATGTGAATGGTCTTGCAGAGTCACACTTGCATAGCTTTGGTAAAAAGTTGTAAACTGGAAAAAAGAATTCACTCATCTGTAGTAAGTCCTCTATAGCACAAATTCTCACAGGATTTTCATGCTCGAATGCCTTCATTTTGACAATACTCTTGACAAAAACATCCTTGACTTATCGTTAATTTATGGATCCAGATTCAATCCTCAGTATTTAGTGATTTGTATCCATTCCACATCTACTATTCTTGTTCTAAGAGTCTACTTTTCCCTGACACATCCTCCCCCAAACTTCCTGCACCATGTGCCCCTCACTGTCCTCTTGTGTTAGCATGTTCATGGTGATGACTCTGTAAAAACTGTACTCAAGGGGAGGGCTGAGGCAAGGTGTATTATGGTTACCAGTTCATAACAGTTTTGAGATCCAATGGGGCAGATGTGTACGGAATCCTCCCTGAAATAACAGAATATTGTTTGATTAGGTATTGATTATGCCTCATAATATGAGAGAGAAGAAATTACACCAATTTTTGCCTTTGTGACTGTAATTGAATAACATGTTCTCTTTTCTTCTTTAAAATCCAAGCACCTCAGCAAGCATTTAAAATATAATCCTCAAAGTGTACAATTTTACAGACCTCCCAAAGCGGATTAAGACATAATCCTTCCTGTGAGTGCCGTGCAGCCTAATGTGGGAGGCTGACCGATGAGAAGTACTTGTAGCATAGGGTGATAAGTGATTTGATAGAGGTGTGCACGAGGAGAGACAGGACACAGACAAGAGGCACTTGGGTAAGTCTAGTGGAGGATTTGTATTACAGGGTGAAAACCGAGCAGCGTTCTGAAGGTCAGTTGCAGGGGAGGATTTGAATGTTTGGCTCGTTCAGTGGGTGAAAGTACTTACTGCGCAAAATTGAGGGTCAGAGTTCAAATCGGCAGCATTCACATAAAGTCCCAGCATGCTGTGTACTCTTCTGTAATTCCAGCACTGGGGATCCCAGAGAAAGGGAGGCCAGTGAAGTTTTGCTGCTGTCATTGCTATTGTTGCTTTTGTTTGATTTCAATAATGCAAATGCTCCATGCCAAGGGAATAAGATGGAGAACGGTCGCACAGGGCATTAGGCATGTTTTTCTGTCCTCGATATGGACATACATGTCTGAAAACATGTGTGCATGGACCTCACACATACTGCACCTAAGGAAACACACACAATTGTTTATCTGGTTGGCTGGAAAGCACAGCTAAGAGGCAGCAGACAACCTGCCATGCATGAGCATAGCATATCTGAAAACTGGGAAGTAAGAGCCATGTGCTGCATAACTTTGCCAGTTCTTGCATCCTTTGTCAATTGGGAATGACCGAAGAAATGAGAGTGGCCATGCAACCAGATCTAGGAGCCTCTGTGCCAAACTAATTAAAATTTATATTGTCCTTGACTGTAGAACTAGAGACAGGAAGTGATGTGCTCAGCCGTGCATGCCGGAAGATCATTACCCAGGCAAAATGAAAATAGGTTGGGGATAAACAGGCTCCAAACAAAGAGGGTGTCAAAGTAGTTTGCTTAAACTACGTAAGAAATGATAATATCTTGCACAGTGTAACAAGTTGGGATTGACAAGTCCTTCAGATGGAAGAGCCTGCAGGACTTGGTGTGCACTCAATATAGCAGTAAGGGGGTGGGTCAAATGAAGCACGGAGATGCTCTAACTTCTGTTCTGGACAGCTGCATGAAATGTACTACTTTTCACTGAGATTTTGTAGCTAAGGTAGCTCTCCTTTCATGGGAGATTAGTTTCAGGTGCTAATTAGACACCCACACAGGTCTAGGGATGGCTTTGAAACTAGGAAAGGAAAAGAACGAGGCTGTGAAATGAATTCAGTATAGGGCGAACCATGTCATTTTTAAGGATGAATGTGCAGAAACCAAGAATCTGGGCAGAAACACCAGGCGAGAATAGTGCGAGAAAAGGAAGGCACTTGAAAAACTGTAGATACCGTGGGCATGAAAATCCGTATACCTGTTGAATTTAGCCACCAGAAAACTACTGGAGACCAGTGTAATTTAGCTTTGGTGAAAAGACAGAGGCAAGAAATAAGCACTGAGGAAAAAAAAGGTAATTGTCTATAAAATGCTTTCAAGCAATGGTACCTATTGGATTAGGGGGAAGAAAGATTTCATATACATCCTTTTAAAAATGGAAGAGTGTGGGATACGTTTAAATTTTGATGAGAAAGCAACACGTAGATGAGAAGCAATGGAAGAGAAAGAGGGACTATTGAGAAACGCTTCTGACTAGATGAAATCAGAGGATTCTAAATTCTCATGAATAATCCCGTGACTTCACTAGCTTTAGGTAGTTGGCTATGTTTCTATAAATCAGCCATGATTTCTTCTTTGAGTAGTCCTTAAGACATTTTAAGTAGCTGTTAGCGCCAAAGTATTTAAGCCACTCTTCCACCCTTAGGGTTATCATGCCATGCTGGTCAGGCATCATAGCAGGGTAGCTGGTAGCTTCCTGTCTCTCAACCTTACATGGCATAATGTGACACCATGAAAGGTAGTTATCAGGATAAGGAATTTTAGGTCAGATTCAGCACTTATCCTCCGAGTCTTATGTCCAAAGTACATGGTGTCTTCAGCAATAAAACAGAGGTGGGACAGGGGGCGGGCGGAGAAAGAGCACATGGGGAAGAATTTGCCTTGAAGCATGGGGAAAAGAGTTTTTGGTGTAAGGGAGGAAAGGCAACTTGGAAGGCTATTACCAAGGGTTGTCAATGGCAGTAGTCACATAGAAAGCTAGAAAGTTAGTGACTGTCAGCCCCAGTGAAGAGTAACTTAGGGAAGAGTTCACAGGAACATCTGGGGAGGCAGCTCTGCAGATGGTGAGACCAGATACCACACAGGTTTGGTTCTTCGTTCCATGTGCTTTTCTCCAATAAAGCTCTATGAGGCAGGATGGGGCATGGGAAGATGGACAGTTAGATCTTTCCTGGGTCAGTGTTCTCCCAGATGGTTGTAAAGGAAAGCTAAAAGGTCAAGGTCGGCTTTGAATTTTTTCATATGGAAAACAGATAAAAGCAAAATTAGCAAACTTTTACTTTTTTAGAGTGACTGGTAGTCACGATGCGAAGAGTGGGCTGGCGGATTGATAACACTTGATCTTTCAGGGCAGTGATTTCTCTTGTAAGACTAACAAATAACACTTAAAAGTGACTACTAGGCTGCCCTGGACTGCTCCATAGCAAGTCCATTTCATAGGAGAATAAGAAAATACTAGCAACCTTTCTCATATTCAAAATATTTTCTAGTTTGTTTAGCGTACAGTTTTATATTTTCATTACATGGGGCTATATAAAGCCATTTTTGTGCAAGAGTATTTCCTCGGGGGCTGGAGAGATAGCTCAGAGATTAAGAGTGTTGCCTGTTCTTCCAAAGGTTCTGAGTTCAATTCCCAGCAACCACATGGTGGCTCACAACCATCTGTAATGAGGTCTGGTGCTCTCTTCTGGCCTACAGGCATACACACAGACAGAATATTGTACACATAATAAATAAATAAATATTAAAAAAGAGTATTTCCTCCCATATCTTTTAGCCTCTTCTCTGTCCCTTCTCCCCACCCATTAGTTTCCTTTGCTCGCTGGACAATTCTACTCTTACTTCCATTAATTCATATTGTTGTGGGGACGGAATTTTTCTGTACTGAATGTAGATCAGACTGACTAGAAATTCACAAGTCCCTGCCTCTACCTTATCAGTGCTGGTGGTCTAGGCATGTATCACCCTACCTGGTTTGACATGCAGCATTTCTATCAAGTATAATAACTAACTAATTTTGTCTGAATTGGATGTTTAAACTCTTAGTTGTGTGCTACCGAATTGTATTATGATGAGTTGTTTTGCTTTATGGACTCGCATTCTGCCTAGAAGGCACACACTCTGTGACAGCCATAGAGCCCCGTTCACAAATAGACGGTGCCACGGTTTTACCTTTATGGACTATTAGTAACTTCAGGCACTGTCAGATGATTTTAACAACTTAATCAAAACTTAAGATTGCCCAGTTTCAATAGATTACATCTTGATTAAGTTTCTCAGCTGTAAATATCAAGAAGTTTTGGAATCTGGCTGAACTCTGATTCTGTGTTCTCTGTTACAGTCTTATGTTCGGGGTCTTTTTAATATCATGAAAATGCTAATACCTATCATAGCTAAAGAATCTACATCTCTCTCTCTCTCTCTCTCTCTCTCTCTCTCTCTCTCTCTGTGTGTGTGTGTGTGTGTGTGTGTGTGTGTGTGTGTGCGTGCTCTCAGAGGGACTGTTGAACAAATATTCAAGAACAATCTGGGGAGAAAACCCAAGGCCTGAGACTCATTTTGCACAACCTGGCCATCAAAGCTCTATTGTCAAAGAGACTAAACACCATATTATTGTCTGTAGTTAAAGCTGAAAATAACCCTGTCTGTAGGTCGGGTCCAACAGAGTGATAGTGCAGGGCATCATTGAGGCTGAACTGTAGATGGATTTTTTTCTGTTCTACCAGCCAGCTCCCAAATAACAACTTGGAGTCTTCTTATTAATTATGAAATCTTGGCTGATAGCTTAGACTTGTTTCTAACTAGCTCTTATAAGTTAAATTGACACTTTTCTTTTAATTTACATTCTGCCTCATGGCTTTATTACCTTTACTCTGTACTGCCCATGCTGCTTTCCTGCTTCCTCTGTGTCTGGCTGGTGACTCTGCCTTCTTCCCAGCATTGTATCTGTCCCCAAGCTCCTGTCTGGCTATTGGCCATTCAACTTTTTATTAAACCAGTCACAGTGACATATCTCCGCACAGTGTAAAGGAATATTCCACAGCACTGAACCTGCAAAAGTAGGCACTTTATTTTGACAGAATTCTGTGCAGCAATTTACCATTTCTTTTAAGAAATGCACTGAAATTGTCATGTTCACTTCAGATGCTTAGAAATAAAAATTTCGAAGATGGGGCTTAAACTATTGCTACAATAAATGATTTCCCAAGTTTCTCTTAAAAGCCATTGTTGTAGAATGAACTACTCTACACATTTTGGACATCTTAATAAAATAATAATAAATTATCCTATTTATATGTTTTTTTAAAAGTCTATACTCTTTTAAAGAACTGAAGAGAGTCTTCATTTCAAGAAACTCTTTCGGTACACTGGGAGAGCTGAGCAAGCAAACCTGACAACTTGAGTTTTTTCCTGAAGACCCACAGGATAGAAAGAGAAAGCTGCCCCCAAGTGGTTCTCTCAACTCCACAGGAGCTCTGTGTCACATCCACGCCCACATTTTAAAATATTTTAACCTAAAGGTTTTAATTAGCAAAGTTCAAACACACCACAGTTTGCCAATCCTTAAGGTTTATAATTCAGTTTATTGCTGATGACTGTTTAGTTCGATGTTTATAAAGCAAATTAAATCATTTTTCTTTTGATGGCTTTATTAATCCTGTGTTTTGTATGCTTTGAAAAATAAGAAAGTAGAAATTTAACATCATTTGTTGCCATTTAAATAACACTTGAAAACATCTATACAGTCAGATTGAGGAGTATTTTATATCTGGGCGAGATAATTTAAAAACAGTATTTCTTCTATTGATTTATTTATTTTACATCCCAACTTCAGCTTCCCCTCCCTTCTCTCCTCTCAGTCCTCCTACCCATCCAATCCACCCCTCTTTAATATTTGCTCAGAAAGGGGCAGGCCTCCCAGGGGCATCAGCAAACCATGGCATATCAAGCTACCATAAGACCAAGTACCTTCCCCATACTCAGGCTGGACAAGGTAGTCCAGCATGAGGAATAGATTCCCAAGAGCCCACCAAAGCATGGAGTCAGCCCTGCTCCCATTGCCGGGAGTCCCACAAATAGACCAAGCTACATAACTGTTGCATATATGGATAGGGCTTAGGTCAGTCCCCTGCAGACTCCCTTCCTGCTTGTTGATTCAGACTTTCTGAGTTCCCAAAAGCCAGGATAGCTGAAAAACACCATGTTTTTAAAAATCAGAATGTATATAATTACTGTAGCAACATAAAAAACTCCTGATGTTTTTAATTTTTCTCCTTTAATTATTTTTTTAAAACGTGAATATCATGGTTTGAAGCTTAGTTATTCACATTCAGAAAAAGATTCAGTGGTTCAAAATCTTAACATAAGTTTTGTGACATTAGAAGGGTTTGCCAAAACAAGAAAAATCCTTAAAGTATCTAGTCATTTTGATGTTTAAATTCTATTCCCAGGGATGTACCCCCAAGAAATAATTCATAAAGAGAATATGCACTTCTTATATAAAGAGTTCTGTCAATGTTAGCTACAGTATTAAATATGGAAGCAATCTAAGTGTCCGACAGCAAGGGCTTACATAAATAAGCTACAGTAGCACATGAGATAGTATATTGTTATAAAAATCTTTAATCTGATTTCTCATGTTGGTTCTGATAATCTGCTTGTAAACTAGCAATTAAGAAAAACTGTAGAATTATGATGATGTAAACTCTATTTCTATGGAGATGCAGATTCAAAGGATCTGTTTAAGCAGTCTCATGTAAATGTGAATGGTTCTTTATCATTTCCATTCCCCATTGAAGGTTTTTGTCTGTACTTGGTACAGAATGCAGAGTGTCAAGCATGATAACAAGGTATTCCACCACTAAACTGTATCCATTGTTCTTTCTAATTTTATTATTATTTTTTTCATCTTGATACCTGGTCTTATTCAGTTACAGAGGCTGGCCTTGAACTTATTCTAGCCCAGGCAAACCTTGAACTTGTGACCCTCTTATGACCGGGATTCCTGGCCTAAGCCATTTAAAAATATTTTAAATTGATGTGATGATAAATATGTGTATAGTAGGGAGCTTCTAAAGACTGTGGTACAGATTGTTAAAATAACTTCTCATCAGTAGAAATTTTGTTAGTCACACTTTTATGTCTATTATACGGTACTAATGAAATATGTAATATAAAATAAGAAAACTTGTTGGATGATGCAATAGGTCTAGTCTGCAATAAGGGAAGCACTGCCTCTGACAGTGAAGTGAAACAAAGTATGGATGTGTGACTTCTTTCTAGACAATACAGGTGGCTTTCTTCTCCTTAAGAGCAGCTACCACTTGATGTTGGCAGAAGGAAGGCATGAGTGAACGTTGGGATATGTTTTCTATCTTGTGAGCTTTCTCCTTTCAGAGAATTGACATCTATGTGGAACACAGACAAACAGTTATTTGTCTCTTTTTTCTGTTTTTTTTTAATAAATCAGTTTCAGAGTGTTTCCTTTTATGATATATTTAAATGCTAAGGAAAGCACCTGTAACAGGGACTTTGTGATTAAAAAAAAAAATAACCCAACAAAAGGCAACTGTGCTGTTTGGAAAGGAAATGGCCCTCAAAACGAGTGGCACCATTAGGAGATGCAACTTTACTTGAGTAGGTATGACATTGTTGGAGGAAGTTTGTCACCGTGGAGGAGGACTTTGTGGTTCCATATATGTTATATCCATGCCCAGTGTCTCAGACCATTTCCTGTTTACTGTGGGTCAGAATGTGAGAATGCTCAGCTCCTGTCCCAGTACCATGTCTGCTTGTATACCACCATGTCACGCCATGATGATAATGGGCTAAACCTCTGAAAATGTAAGCCAGTCCAATTAAATATTTTTCTTTTATGAGAGTTGCCATGGTCATGATATCTCTTTACAGCACTAGAAATCATAACTAAGACAGTAACTTTGTGGAGAAAGGGTTTATTTGGTCTATAATTCCAGATCACAGTCCATCATTTCTGGGAAGCTGAGGCAGGAACTCAACACAACACATCCTTAGACAATAGCAAGGAAGGAATAGATACATTGTTGCTTGCTTTACTATTTACTCTTGTCTGGCTTCATTTTTCTTATATTGGCAAGAAACCCTTGCTTGGGAAATAATGCTGTCCACAATGGGCCCAGCTTTTGTCTGTCACTTAGCAAGATAGTCCTCCCACAGACGTGATCTAGAGTCCTCATTAAAATTCTTTTACCAGAATCGCTCAGCCCAACCAGGTCTTGCACCAGGTCTTGCACGTCTTACGTCAGAGATCAGCTGAGTAAGTGTATTTCCACCTTTCATCAAAGAAATTTTACTTTGCCATGGAAAGACCACTAAAGAAATCCACAACTGGTCAAAATACAGGTTGCAAGTGATTGGAGAACAATTTCTGCACCTAACGCTCAGGGAACATCATGGAAGAAGATGCAGAAAGAGTATAAAGAAAACCAGGAAATCTTCTGGGATACTGTCTCCTAGAAATGACAAAGAGGCTTTCCCAGTGATACACCAGAATTATGGCTATCTCAGCAAGACCTGAAGAAATACACGCTAATAGATATGCTAAAATGGAAAGGGGAAGTCTCACTGGGCTCTGCTCTTAAAGAACTACAGTCAACTAAAGACTGCTGAGAGCAGGAGGGAGAGTTCTCAGCAGGGATGAGCTCCATAGTTGGTCGTCTAATACCAAGTGGTCCTGCCTGACCTCATAAACACTCATGTATACGTACACACACACACATATATATACACATATACACGTGTGTGCACGCACATGCAAAACAACTAAATAAAAAGAGATTATGATTTTTGAGAGAAAGCAAATGTCATGGACAAATGAGGGAAACTAGAAGAAATGGAAGAGAAAAATTATGTTATTATATTTTAATTTAAAAATAAATGAAAGATCAAAGTTATTTTCTTTGCAAGTGATCTAAGGGTGTGTCAAGTCACCAGTTAAAACTAAACAACACTTCTTATTATAATTA
The DNA here is from genome assembly GCF_982192425.1 of Myodes glareolus. Classification (NCBI taxonomy): domain Eukaryota; kingdom Metazoa; phylum Chordata; class Mammalia; order Rodentia; family Cricetidae; genus Myodes; species Myodes glareolus. The sequence continues at coordinate 21,005,550 of NC_142043.1, read as the reverse complement.
AAATTTTTACAGTAATTATATCATGAGTATTTTGTCATGAAACATGTATTGATTTTATTTGGGGGAGATAAGTAGAGGAAAACAACAGATTGACTGTCAGATAGACAAAGAGAGAATATAAAATGTGCTAATCGTAGTCTGAATGAAACATGCTGAAAATACTACCTTAAAGGGAAGAACAGGTTATTACCAAGACAGGACTTAAGAAGCTTACTTTCCACCCCACCCCACCCCTATTTAAAACAGCCTCAGGCCCCTGTGGCTTGCCTGACCTGAAGGGGATATGCCAGGATGACTGTCAATCCTTAGAGAGTTCCCTATCAGATCTAGATCATTTAGGATGTAAAATAACATTATTTATTAAGTAACTATAAACATTTAAAAATATTATACTTTAGCTTTTTAAGTCCATAGTATTAACTTTTTTTAATATATCCAAAACTTTATGATAACCTTATAAAACTTTCAGTTCACATAGTCCTTAAAATATCTTCTTTTTCTTAATTTTCATTTTCTATTATGTATTGATTTACTATATTACTTTCCTTAGTAACAGGAATATGCATTAGAATAGAGCATAATATTTTGAAAAGGAATTGATGCTATATAAACTTATACAATTAAACTAATTGTTAGACTATAAAATTAGACTATACCAGATAAAAATTTAACATAAAAATATTAGCTATTAATTTCAGAAAAGACTAGAAGAGGTCTTGAGTATACCTTACTAAATGAAAGTAGAAAATCTGAATGGCTACATATTGTAGGACTGCAAACTATATGACATTTTGGAAATGGCAAACCTATGGAGACAGAAAGATCCATGGTTCCAGCAGCACCAGAGTACAGAGGATCCTGTCAGCGAAATCACTGCGTTGAATACTACAGTGTTGGAGACATGGCATTGTACAGTTTTGAACCCTATAGAACATTGCATGGGGAGTAAACCATGATCTAAACTACGGATGTTGAAAGATAATCTAGGTTCGCCAATTACATTGAATGTTTCCTTTTGTCGAAGTCTTCTTACTAGATGATACAGCACATCTGTGGGAACATAGGGCACATGGGAACTCTAGACTTTCTGATCAGCTTTGTCGTGACCCCGAAATGTCCCAGATGATGCATTTTATTTGTTAGATAATATTTTTATGTGTATTTGTGTACTTTTGTGAGCACAAGCATGGGTGGATGCCTGTTCATGTGGAGGCCAGAGGTCAGGTTTCAGTGCCACCTACCTTGTTTTTTAAGACTGGTTCTTTGACTGGCCTGAAGTTTGTCAAGTGGACCAAACTCATGGTCCGGGAGCTCCAGAAGTCTGTCTGCCTCTGCTTTCCCAGAGCTGAGATTCCAAATGACCACCCTTGCTTTGCATGGGTGTTGGATATCTAATGCTGGTCATCATGTTTGTGAAGCAGACACTTTGCTTACTGATCTATCTCTCCAGTCACCTTTAAGTATTCTTAAAGGCACTAAAGACATATATGAGAATTATGACTAGAGGTTAATTGTTGTCTTTATATAAATACTGTCTTTATCATGGAACTCCATGATGTAACTGTGCTGGAAATTTAACAGTATTGATACATTTAACAGTAAATTTAACAGTATTTACATTTGAATAGGTTGCTTGTCACATTGTGGGGGGGTAACAAACATGGTGATGGTAGGGGTGTCCAAATGTTTATCACATGCTGTTGTATCAAAGACTTTGGCTCTAACTTCGTATTCGGCTTCACTCTGCCTCATTTCTGTTGTTTCTGAAAGTTTCATCTCACAAAGTAAACCCTCGGCTTCTGCTGCTTGCACCTATTTTAGTTCAAACCTAACCTTTCTCAACAGTGATAAAATAGAGGATACCTGTACACGCACCACAATTAAAGAAAACTGTGGTCCCCTGAATAATTTGTTGCTCTATCAGAAAAGGCAGGAGGGCTGCAGATGGCATGCTCATGAGTCAAGGAGCTAGGATGGAGCATCTATTGATGCTCCATCAATAGATGGAGAATCTTCCAACAATAGATGGAGAATCTTCCAGCAGATCTTCGCTATTTTATGGTCCCAAGAACTGTTAGCACCTAGAGTCTGCTTTCTATAGCGCAAATCCATAAAGTGAGAAAGCAAAATTAACTGATATATTTTTAGAATATTTACAGTGCTCTAAGTGTAGGCTGTTCTATTAGTTATTTATTGCTAAGCCATAAATTATTTAGTGACAACAACCAATGTAAATGTGTAAGCTCCTGGTGTTTGTAGATTGTACATTTATATGAGACATTGACATTTTCTTCCCAGGATCTCACTTTATTACAATCCAGGTACTTAGCAAAGCATTGCCCCCCACACACCATTTTTAATCATAGCAATATCATTTCCATCTCAGTAGGCTTTGATACTTTCTGAGGATAATAATGTCTACTATAGTTTCTCCATTTTTTTCAATAACTCTAGATCCAAAACTATTTTATGAACACCTCTTATTTTCCAGTTCAAGGGTAGGAAATCAGAAATTACATAAGAACATGATCTTAGGGGATGAGCAGATGGGTGAAAAACTTATCTACTTAGAGGTTGAAGTAGCTTCATGAAGAATGTTTTAAGATATCGTGCCTGAATCCTTTGAGAAGAAAGCAAAGTGGCTTCTAGATCAGTGTGTGTTGGGAGAGCCTTCAGTAACTGAAAAGTTTCTGAAGATGACATTGACCGGGAGAAGTTGTGGTGTGGGGAGAATTTTGAAGCACTCTGCAGAAGTTATCAAGTTGAAGATGGGAGCTGCAAATCGGTAAAGCTAAAATGAGATTCCAAACGTAGGATCAAGCCCACATGGCGATTTTTTTGACATTTATAAAAGATTCCAAGAGACACCAGATGAGTAAATTGTTTAAAGATCAGACTCACAGTGGAGTTGTATTATCCAGTACAGTGTACAAAAAATTCTGAATAGGGAATCAGCCACTGAGTGAACACTTTCCCAGGGTCATTGGGCAAGTAAGTAGAAAGATTCTAGAAACTGGAGTTGAATAATGTATCGAGCTTGTTTTCCATTTTAGACCAACAGCTGAGGTAGCTGGGGGCTGTTGGCACTTACTCTCTGCCCATTTCCTTTACTGTACCTTTAATGGTGACATCATTGCTGTTTTACATAAACTTCTGTGACAGATGGGTGAATTGTTCTAAAAATTTTGGCTATTACAAAACTCCCAACTGGAGCTTGCATTACGATCAACCTGGTGCTAGAGTAGCACTGCTAAAGGCCTTTCTTTGGGAGAAGGCATCAAAGTGTGAGGCTGACTTTAGACACCTGTAAATGAAGCTGAGATTATAATGGATTCATGTTTAGTCATTATAATATAAAGATCTGTCTCAGTCATGAGCTAGAACTCAGTTTGTTTGAATTTGCGTGCTAGATTGTATATTAAATTTCCTCTTAGAGGGTATTCCACGCTTAAGTCTAAAGTGTTACCTTTGATCACACAATGTCCCATTCTCGCTGACCCTACTGAAAATAATGAATAACTGGGGAAACACTGTGTAATAATTGAATAGTCAATGTCCGTTTACATTCTACCACCTTCAGTAGCCAAGCTGCAAAACTCCTTCATCTGAAATAAAAGAAATACAAATATCTCTTCTGGCAAGAATTCTAGATGCTTAAATGACATGTCAAACACCTAGGTATGTATGAAAGAGTGGTTTCCAATGCTATCAATCACCTAGGTATGTATGAAAGAGTGGTTTCCAATGCTATCAATCACCTAGGTATGTATGAAAGAGTGGTTTCCAATGCTACCAATCACCTAGGTATGTACGAAAGTGTGGTGTCCAATGATATCAGTCACCTAGTATGTGCAAAAGTATGGTTTCCAGTACTACATTAGACAGGAATCCACATTTCTACATTCTCAAGCAATTTAGATTGAAGTATATCAGAACAGGAAAAAAAACATTCAGTAAGCCCACAACACAAAAATCTTTATGCCAACCAGCTGAAATATGAATTATAAAACTCTTCATAAATTCTTACAGATAAAGGAAGAAAGGAAGGAAAGAAGAGAGGGGAAGGGAAGGGAATGGAAAGGAAGGGAGGGAGGGAAGGAAGGAGGAAGGGATGGACGAAAGAACACAATTAGAGCTGGAGAAATGGCTCAGGAATGAGAGGTCACACTACTTCTCTGTCAAGGCCCTGGTTTTTATTCCCAGCACTCACAACAACCATCTGTAGCTCTGGCGAACTGGACACTTCCAGTCTCGAAGAGAACCAGCTCTCGTGTACATACCTTTGCAGAGACATACACACACAGAATAATAAAAACTAGTGTATTTGCTAAAATTAGTTTCTACCCCCATAAAAGGATATGTTATGAAAAAACATAAAATACATAGTGAGTAGAAGTTTGAAACCAATTTCACTGCTTCCCTAATGTTGGAATACACAATCTTCTGTTCTGAGATTTCGCAGTCACTTTTGTTTCTTCCTGCAGATGGAAGCCAGGGTGACTCACATACTATGCAAGTGATTTACCAGCGAGTGACATCTAGGGGGTCACTTCATACTAGCAACTTAAAGATTTCTGCCTGACATAACCCTGTATCCTTTTCTTACCCATCCTCCTCATGCCCTGCTATTGAACCTATACCTCCCCCTGGGTCTCTCTTACTTTCATACAATGGGGAAGCTTCTGCAGGTGGACATAGGGATGAACCTTATACTTGTATCTCAAGTCTTCCAGAATGACCGTTTTAGGGAGAAGAGAGGGAGAATCTTTCAAAAGATGAAGGGATGGTCAAGGCCTTTTGTCTCCATTGCAATTTGAATATTTAAGCTGTAGAATTCAAGAATTGCCAAAAATGTGTTATTTGTCTTAAATAAATAGCTGCATTTATTGTAGGCAATGTTCTAAATAGATTTCAAGGTTCATAAGGGTTGTAAATGTTCTGCCTAATGTGCTCACACATACAAATGTTTTTTCCCCTGCTCCTATTCTGTTGCTGTTTATATCAGCTAACCTACAGGAGATGAGATCTCATCTCAGTGTCTAATATAAAAGGTAATGATGCTCAAACTATGATATGGTGTGTGGAAGAAATCTGAGTAGTTTGTGTATAAACATAATGCAACACTCATATATCTTCAATGCTAATTTGTTAATAATTTTTCAGATAAAGTACAATAAACATTCACCTGACTTCAATGATATTTTCATTCAAATACCAGTGCTCCTAATGAACTACATGGAATTGAGCCCTTTCAGGTACATTTAGAAATGAACCTCGGTGGCGGTCTTTGAGGCTATGCCCTTGGGTTGAAATTTGCCCTGGGAATGATGTACAAATGCAGAAATGAGCATAATAAACTCAACAGGATGCCACCATCTCGTTTGCTCCGCATCTGTTCTGATGTCTTCAGACATAGCCGTGTGAGCATCTACTTGTCTTCATCTACCCTAGAGTGTAACTTGAAGAAATCTGGGAAACAGCAGATAAAATGAAGCATGTAAACCATCTCCTTGAAGATGAAACCAACCAATAATGGTTTGCCCTAAAGCCATTATCTATTATCTATTCTAATTATCTATTCTATATATTATCTATTTTAATAGCTCCTCAGTTAGCTTTTGCCTAATATTCTTCATAATCCTTTAACCATTTTAACCACTTTAAACAAGTTTTAATATAAAATATGCCCTTGACCTCAGATAATGTGACTATAATCATTAAATACTTAGACAATATAAAGACCAAAGTTTGGGTCAAGAATAAAAGTTTAACCGTATAAATAAAATTATGACAAATAAACTACACAACTTTTCAGTACTTGTAATGAACTTGAATATTATTAGACCTAAATAATAAAATATTTTATAGCCTAAATAATGCAGTTGATTAAATATTTTTATTATTTTAATCTCTAAACTTGAATTTAATTATGCTAATATAACTTTAATGGGTTTAAGGCAACTCTACTGTGTAGCTTTATAATTTAAATTTAATATAAAATTCAATAAATACAAATTATTTTCATTTTATAATATAATGAATTGAAACACAATGTAAGGGCAACTTGTCAATCTTGTTTTGTTAATGTCATTAGTAGTAACCAATCATGCTTATGAAATAATAAGTTTTCCATCCTGTGCAGGCTACCAGGACTGTGCCCAAATTCACTTTGTTTCTGTTTCAGGAAACTTAGTAGATAAACAGTGCTGGACCCTGATTCAGCTTCTGGTGTGCAGTCTTGTCTGGTCTTTTCCCGCTGAACATTCCCTGTGTTTTAGTAACATGAGCTGTCCCCAGCATACTGAACATATTAAATGAGATGAAAATAAAGGGTTGGGTGTGATGTAAATTTTTATTACTAAATCTCTCCTGATAGACTCAGTGTTTCTGCAGTCACAGCAGAGAAAGCCCAAGTCCCAGGGACTGTGACTGCTGTACTTGCAAGCTCATCTGCATCTTATGCTCCCTGTTGAAGGAGCTTTGCTCTTGGTGATCCCTGTGCTGCGACCCAGACAAATGGAAAGTCCATGTTAGCAGGTGCTTCTGGTTTATCTGGGCTGAGGAGAGGTCCTGGCAGATCACACACTGGTGATTAAATCTTTTAGTTACCAATGACGCCCCTAATTGAGTTTCCAGTTCATTACCCAAAGTCAATCCCATGGCTACACCTAAGTTCAGAGCCAAAGGGAATGTGCCCTTTAGCCAGGTGTCTGGGAAGGAAGGAAGAACTGGCCTATTTCTTATGATATGTGATGCTCACAGGTGTTTAAATGCCTTGCTCATCTATTAGTTCCAAGATTAATCTAGTGAGGAAATGATTTTTCCCTTGCATTGGTAGAGAGAATCATTAACAACTGTCTACTGTAAATGATGGATGTTTGAGGCCCAGATTTGAGAGGGTGAGATATCTTCATTTAAAAAGAAAATATTAGAATATCTTTTCACCTCATATGCACTATTATTTTCTTAACACAAATATAAAATGTGAGTGATATATAAATAAGAGCTAGCATAATAGAGAAATAAACTAGAAAGCCTGTGTGTGTGTGTGTGTGTGTGTGTGTGTGTGTGTGTGTGTGTTAAGACACCAGAATTTCAGAAGAATCCTACAGATTAAGAAAAGTATTTGGGGAAATGTGTGTTGGTGATAATATTGGAATCCTGGAATATAATACATGTGTGTAATCTTTGCACTTGGGAGGTAGAGGAAAGCAGATCAAGATTTCAAAGGCATCCTTTGATATTTACTGCATTTGAGGCCTCACTGAGCTACATGGTACTGTGTCCCCAGATACATAAAAAGGCAAATGAAGAAGAAAAAAATTTAAAAAGTAAAATACAATATTGAAGAATGGAAGAGATATAAATTTATCTAGAAGAAATTATGAACTATTATATGAAAGAATAGTATTCAACATAGAAATTTTGATCTGGGTAATTTTTTACTTATATATTATTTATTTATTTCAGTTTTCTGAGACATGGTTTCTTTTTATAACAGTCCTGGCTGTCCTGCAACTTGCTTTGCTGACCATGTTGGCCTTGAACTCCTTAAGAACCACCTGCTTCTGCCTCCCAAGTGCCACCACTGCCCAGCTGATCTAGGTTATTCATAATGAGGATCTTTATGTTGTTTTTGTTCTAAATATCAGGACCTTTTACTCTGACACAACTTTTATGTTCTCGTTTCTACTGTACTTTGTCTTAACGCTTTGCCATTTAGAATCCAGCCACAAAAGAAGTTCTGGAAAATCTGTCTGTTTCTATGCATGCAATTCCTCATTAAAATTTAAAAATATGCAAAATAAATGAACAAAAATTATTTAAATTAAGAAAAGGAAAGCAAGTGTTGGTGAGGGAATGGACAAATGAGGACTCTATATACTAGTAATAATGTAGAACAACATATCCACTGTGGAAATATATAATACACACATATAAATAATATTTATAATATTTTCAGTCATGAAGAATGGAGTTATGGCATTTGCAGGGAAATGGGTGGAACTGGAGATATTCTTACTAAGTGAATTAAGTGAATTTTAGAAAGGTAAATATTTGTGCTTTCTCTTCTTTGCGGGTCCTAGTTTTTATGTAGTCACAAAAATCCATAGATTGTCCCAGTTTGGTTTCTGTTGCTGTGATAAAACATTAATTAAAGCCAACTTGGGGAGGAAAGAATTTATTTCTGCTTACAGGTTACAGCCCATCATCAAGGGAAGACGTAATGGGGTTAAGGCAGGAACCTTGAGGCTGTAACTGAGGCAGAGACCATGGAGGAATGCTACCTACTGGCTTACTTGTCATGGGTTTTTCACCATGGTTTTTCATACAGCCAGGACCACCTACGCAGGGAAGGTGCCATGCACAGTGGACTAGGCATTCCAACATCAATTAGCAAGTAAGACAGACAAGCCCATGGGCCAATCTGATAGGAACAATTCTTCAATGACGCTCCTCTCTTCCCTGATTTGTCAAATTGATAACTAATGCTCACTATGACATCTGTGCACAGATGACAGAGAGTAGATGTGAAAGTATATAATGAACAAAGGGAAGAGAGGGCCAAGAAGGGAAAGCCGAATGGTTAGTGGGGTGTTATGCTTCAAGGTATGTCATATGCTCACATGAAAATGGCCTGATGTAACCCAACTATAAAATTAGATGAAATGATCCTCTAAAACAATTTAGAATACTAATTAAGAAATTGTTGCCTTCTTCATACTTCTTTTATTGACTCTAATTAATGAATTGCTTGAATTGAACACTTTAGCGTTAGATGTTATGTTATCAGATTAACAGCAGGCTAAATACTTGTCAAGTGATTGTGCACTTTTCACAGTCCTTGAAATTTCTAGGAAGCTCCCGAGATTATGCAGGATTGCTGTTTATTAATGGTAGAAGTCAATGCTGAATCAATTCTACTTGAATACCAGCAATTTTCCACAGTTCCCCCAACCTTGGTCTATATCTATAGGCATGTTACTGTGTTGTGCATTCTTTTTGCATTTTTATGTATCCTATGAAAATTTTAGATGCATGTAGCATATAGTTTGATTGTTCCTGAAACCAGTTAATGCTGACCATATGGCAATCAGTGTGGAACCACCTGCTGGGGCAACAATAACCTACCAGAGAACACATCCCTAAAGAAAAGTGTCTCTCTGAGCAACCACCAATAGACAATTATTTGCCATAGTCCTTGAGGCCAGAGATTTGAAATCAGGAGGACTCATAAGGTCGTATTCCCTTTGCAGACCAAAGGGAAGATCGTTGTTGCCACCTCCCCCAGCTTCTGATGGTTCTAGAAATCTGTGACATTCTTTTGTCTTGTGGTTCTCATCTATCTCTCACCAGACTGCTTTTCCTCTGGGCCTGCATTCCTGACTAAGAATTGCTCTCTCCTTGTAAGGACACTAGTTACTGAATTTAGTGACCAAAGCCCAGTATAGTCCCTTCTCAATTCCAAAACATGTCCCCATCCACAGGTACCTGGAGTCAGGACTGCAACACACAGCTTCTTCAGGGGTATAATTCAATACTTAGTAATGGCATCATTGAGTATTTTGTAACTCTTTTTTTTTATTTTTATTGAGCTCTACATTTTTCTCTGCTCCCCTCCGTGTTTCTCCCCTCTCCCCATCAACCTTCCTCCAAGGTCCCCATGCTCCCAACTGTCTCAGGAGATCTTGTCTTTTTCTACTTACCACGTAGATTAGATCTATGTAAGTCTATTTTAGTGTCCTCATTGTTGTCTAAGTTGTCTGGGATTGTGGTTTGTAGGCTGGCTTTCTTTATCATCAATTGGTAGGATTCCATACATTACTGTCAAAAGCACTCTGTAACAGCCAAAGGTAAATCTTAATCTCTCTGGACTCCTCTTCCTGGACTGATGATTTTCCCCGAATTGATAAGTCATCATGCTGTTTATTTATCCTGAGACCTGGTTCCTGTACTAGCCCTTCCCTTGCTCACGGTTTTCTTAGTGAACGTCTTCAAGCATCACCTTTGTTCAAGAAGCATTGGAGGCAGTTCAGATGTTCCAGAACAGACATGCTGGTGATCAAGGATGAGTCACTACCCCCTCCTGTGTCGGGGATCTGCTGACAGATACTAATGGCTGTTGTCACTGAACTCAATCTAAGGCCATGGTGAACAAAAACAAGGCCTGATCACGCCAGCCAAGACAACTTAGATCTTGTTTCTCCTTTTTCTTTTTAACAGCTCCTTTGGGTATATAGATAAAGGCGTCTTATCTTCAAATATAAGCCATATTTCAAGGAATCATCTTTTTCTTTAAAATAATCTCAGTATAGTTTGGGGCATAGGAAAAAGGGAAATATTAAAGAATGTCATTAAGGATAGTTCATTGAAATCCAAAAGAACCAGATTTTGGAAAGTCAAGATTCGTTGACCTCCTGCCATATTGTCATTCTCCTCTGTGATGCTACACCCCAATTAGCTACATGTAACATGAATTCTCATTATTTGTATCGTTCTTAAAATAATTATTTATAATTGTGAAATGCCTTTAAAATATTCCTGGAAAGTTGTCCTAAATAAAAACTCTTCAGGTATCACCTACACTGTTTTTCAATTGCTAAACAATATCATGAGAGTTTCATAAAATACATAAAATGATTTTCACATATTCTTAAATTCTTTAAGTAGAAGATGAATTAAGAAAACAGTCCACTCTCACAGGCTGTATTTCAGTGGGACTTTTCTTTTTTTTAAAAAAATATTTATTTATTTATTATGTATACAATATTCTGTCTGTGTGTATGTCTGCAGGCCAGAAGAGGGCACCAGACCTCGTTACAGATGGTTGTGAGCCACCATGTGGTTGCCAGGAATTGAACTCAGGACCTTTGGAAGAGCAGGCAATGCTCTTAACCACTGAGCCATCTCTCCAGCCCCTCAGTGGGACTTTTCGAATCACATCAAAATTTACTTGGGGAGAAAATAATCTGCATCAGAAAATCCTCTTATTCCACCCTGTAGTGATTTAAATGACAATCGCCTCCTCCTCCAACTAACATATTTAAATGTTTGCTTCCCAGTAGGTGGACTGTTTTTTGAAGGATTAGGAAGCGTGGCCCTGTTGGAGGAAGCATACCACTGGGGCTGGGTTCTAAGGTTTCTAAAGGTCATGCCAGGCCCCATCTCCATCTTTATCTGCTCCCTGCTTGGAGATCAGGATGCAAGTTCTCAGCCTCTGTTCCAGTGCCTGATTGTAATCTGCTTCTAGCCATGACAATTATGTACTAATCCTCTGAAGCTGTAAGCAAGCCCCCAATTAAATACTTTCTTTTAAAATAGTTGAGTTGGTTGTGGCATCTCTTCCTAGCAACAGAATAGAGTAACTAAGACACAATCTGAACAATAAATATGCAAGGGGACTTGGGCATAATGGACTGACCATGAGATGTAGATGCCCTAGACAAAGAGAGAGTAAGGAGAATGAAGATAGAAGTGAAAAAGTGGTTTATGATAAAGAATATGGATGCAGTTGATGGATAGTTTTTTAAATTTAAATTTGTATTTAAAATTATATATATATATATATATATAATTGCAACCTGTTTTTAAAAAACAAATATTTCTGTCATTAAAAAAAAAAAATTAGGGTCAGAGATGGAACCAAGTTAAGATGAACTCAAACTGGCTTCAGTATTAGCTTGTTGCTTGTAGTAGCCTTCCTATAAAAATCAGGCCCCAGGATCCTCTCTTTAAACACATAATAAAACCTTGTTGGGCATTATTTGAAAGCCTAGTTTAAATGAGGATCTTGAGCCCCCACCCCAGGTTTACTGAATCAGCATCTGACTTTCAACAAAACTTCTCAAATGATCTGAATTCCTATTAGGGTTTGAGAAGCACCCATGACTTGAAGTACACCTCTAATAGTTGAGAGGTGGATGTTAATTGCTAATACTTGTTTTCTATTGATTAAGGACATTTCTTGCCACTTTCTGTCTTCATCAAGAGCAATGGGGATGGTACTAGAAATGTATTTAATAATGACTTTGGGTAAAATAAAAAAAATCTCATTAAATCAGGCTGTTTTGCTTAATCTTGTAAAGAGTTTTTTGCATCATTGAGGGCACTGGTGTAAGAAAACTCCTCTCTGTTCCTGCCGCAGGCTTAGCAGGAGAATCCTCCCCAGATAGACAACAAGGCCTAGGGCTTGCATTTAGACTGAGGGCAACAGCACACTGTGCCAGGGAGAATGAGTGTTTTTCCTGCACCCGCTCTGACATGTTCACACATGAATGTCTTTCATTCAGAAAACGTAAGGGCTCTAGAATGGCACTGGCTGCTTTAATGGGAAACAGATGTGCCATGGTTTTCCCACTCCCTGACCACCTGTGGTTTGCCCATGACTCAACTTTCTTCAAGAAAGGGAGTTAACTCTTGGATCCTCAGCAAACTCTAAATTACACATTTGCTTTTTCACTCCTCGTATTTCTTTTCGCCGTTCACGGCCGTCACAGACTCTTACTCTTGAGAGATGTTTCCATAAACTACACAAGGAATTCTCAACACTCCAACAATTTTCACTTAACAATGTCTTGGTCCGGTATTTAGATTGAGGTTCTGTTAAAAGTTTCGACAGGATGTTAATTTACCGGGCTAATTAGAAAATGATGTTTATTACATACTTAAAGCCACCTGATTATAAAGTATTTTCCCACAATTTGTTTTTCAGCTGAGGGTAGGGATTATTTATTCCCTCTCGGAATAATGCTTCAGATTCTTTAGATTGGTTGCTTACTCTCAGCTACCCCAGCCATGGAATGATGTAGACAAACCAATATCATTAGTGACAAGTACGTTTCAGCCTAGGCAATAGCTGTAGTTATATCCCACAGTGAACTATGTCTGGAGGTTGCTTACGAGTAGTCCAAAGGAAAGACTTGAACTTCACTCCATTTTATTTCTCCTGCCATGCCCGGCTTCCCATTCACAGAAAACATTCAGGGAAATAGTCCGGCCACAAGTAGGTGGATAGAAAAACACGAGGCATAAATAGCCCCCATGGGAAATAACCTTGCCTTGAAGAGTCACTGATAATATTTTTAAAAATATTTTTATTTTCATTGATGCCTTTAATGTGGGGTGGCTTTTAAACAGGATGTTCACACATTTGTGTTTCCTTTTCGTGGCATTATCTAATGAAAAGTAAAATATAAACAATGTAACGTGTCATGGAATTATATGTCATTCATGGGCTATAGTATGACTGAAAGGATCACACAGTGGGGGGGGAGCAAAAGTAGTTTTTGAAAACTCAGTGTTATGTCATTGCTTACGATTTTCAAATGCAAATGGGCTTAGCTTTAAATTTCGCAAAAGTTCAGCGGGTGTATCTTGATGTCAAAATGCTATCTAAAATGGCACATAGCAAATTTTATACACCTTTTATAAATCCACAGACTTAAATGATAAAGAAGCAAGTAACCTATCACAGGGTGATTCATGGGAAACTTGGTTATTTCCCTGGTGTTTGTTAGTCCAAATATGTTTAACGTGCCTATCCAAATGACCTGTGAGATCAGATAATACCAATTAGTTAGAAGTAAGGGGTTCCTCCAGGCAATTTCAATTTCATTTTGAGATTTAGTATTAAGATGAAAACAATTATAATTCAAAACAATAGATCTCGATCCGCAGGGCTATTTAAAAGTTCACTTAGGCAAGATAACTCTTAATGACTTCTCAATGTATTAATTTAGTAAGCCATAAAACCAATGACAGTGTATTCTGGGCATAGACTGAGGTATAAAAATGATGAGAATTCTAATATTGATCTCTTTTTAAAAGAAAGTTAATTTTGATGTCATAGGCATAAAATGATGCTTTTTAAAGTACATTTACTTTTTTATTTTTTATTTAGTCTTCTTTTACCCAATACATCCTGACAACTTGACAACTTCCTCCTCCCTCCACTCTTCCCAGCCACCTCCACCTCTTCTCTCCCCTAGATCCACTCCTCTCTGGTCTACCCCCCAGACAAGAGTAAGCCTCCCAGGAATATCAACTAACAGCCCAAGTCACAATCAGACCAGGCACAAACCCTCACATCAAGGCTGGCAAGGCAGCCCAGGAGGAGAAGGGTCCCAAATGGGCTTACAACATAGGGCATCACAGGCATCTTATGATGTCATGCTGTGTGCTCAAATCTACCTTTGTATGACCATTGCTGTCATTCTAAAAAGAACTATTATTATTAAATATTGTAAAAATTAAGTGCATGAATATTTTGCCTGTATGTATATATGGACATCATATGCATACCTAGTACCTGTGGATGTCAGAAGAGGATGTCAATCCCCATTGATGTTATTCTAAAAAGAACTATTATTATTCAAGATAAATTAAATAAATACCTAGTACCTGTGGATGTTGGAAAAAGATGTAAATTTCCTGGAAATGGAGTTACAGATCATTGTGAACCACCACATAGGGGCTGGGAGCTGAGCCTGGTCATATGCAAGAAGAAGAATTT